>NW_020312497.1:0-3275 GCF_002999335.1 Cyclospora cayetanensis | reverse complement strand
TGTTGCTTTGAGCACATGCAATACGACACGACGACAGGAGCGCAGATTTAAGCACAGAAACCAGACTACGACTAGCTTCCAGACGACCTGCCAACTCGGCATCGTTGTGCCGGAGGATTGACTCCCTCAAACCCACGGACGCCTGCGAGTATTCAGCAACACTCCGCACCACACGTCTAAAGAGCCAGTGGTACCAAGCAACACCTACGACACATTGGCTGCTTATCCGCCCCCACACCCATACCGCACATGGCTTCCACAACCCACTTTCTGCACATTGCCAACGCACACCGGCATTAGCATATGCGCACCATCAGCGCAAAGCCTGCATTCTGTACAACAGTGAAACATAAACGAACTACAGACACTCGAAGGTGCTTAGGCTCTCCTAAACAAGGATGTCGCTCGGTCCTACACTTGTCGCTTTCAGCTTCGGCCACTGCCATAGACACTATCGAAGTATCCAAGTGAAACACACTTTGAGAGCAGTGCATACTCCTCCACATGGGATTGCACATAACAACAGGGCTACACATCCCACTGCAGCACACAAGCTAGGTGATGGCCTGACCCTACATGCATTAGCTACAGGAAAATACACATACTACACCCCACACCTTTGCATGCAAAAAGCGCACTTCCTGAGGCATGCAGCATGCAAATGTTCAACAGCCTCCAGATCCATTCTGCATCAGAGCGACTGCAAATGCTAGCCCATGTGCTTGTACTAGAACCACTCTAGTCTTATGTGCAACCTCGCATAACGATTCCGTACGCCGGAAACAACTGACCACTTCAAATCCACATGCCATAAACCAAACCTCTACATCGTATGAAGCACCAGATCGGCGTAGCCCATACTCACATAAGCCATGCTATTGCTGCTATTGATATTGTTGCTTTGAGCACATGCAATACGAAACCACGACACCAACGCAGATTCAAGCACAGCAACCGTACTGCCACAGGCTTCCAGACGACCTGCCAACTCAGCATCGTCCAACTGGAGGAATGAGTCGCCTAAACCCACGGACGCCTCCGAGTATCCAGTAACAGTCCGCATCACAAATTTAAAGAACCAGTGGTACCAAACAACACCTACGACACATTGGCTGCTTATCCCCCCCGACACCCATACCGCACATGCCTTCCACAACCCACTAACTGGACATCGCCAACGCAGATTGGCATTAGCAAATACGCACCATCAGCGCAAAGCCTGCATTCAGTACAACAGCGAAACATCAAAGAACTACAGACACTCGAATTTGCTGAGGCTCTCCTAAACAAGGATGCTGCTCGGTCCTACACTTGTCGCTTTCAGCTTCGGCCACTGCAATACACACTATGCCATCATCCAAGTGAAACACACTTTGAGTGCAGTGCGCAGCCTACTCCTCAACGTTCAACTGCACATAACAATAGTGCTAGCCATCCCACTGCAGCACACAATCTAGGTGCTGGCCTGACCCTACATGCATTAGCTACAGGAAAAAACACATACTACGCCCCACACCTTTGCATGCAAAGAGCGCACTTCCTGAGTCATGCGGAGTGCAAATGTTCACCAGCCTCCAGATCCATTCTGCATCAGAGCGACTGCAAGTGCTAGCCCATGTGCTGGTGCTAGAACCACTCTAGACTTATGGCAAAGCTCGCATAAGGGTTCCATACGCTGAAAATAAGTGCCCACTTCAAATCCACATGCGGTAGAACAAACCTCTAAATGGTATGAAGCACCAGTGCGGTATAGGCCATGCTTATATATGCTGTTCTATTCCTGTTATGGACACTGATGCTTTGAGCACATGAAATACGACACGACGACAGCAGCGCAGATTGAGGCACAGCAGCCGTTGTGCCACAGGCCTCCAGACAACGTGCCAACTCAGCAACGTCGTTCAGGGGTGGACAGAACGCACAGACACCTGCGAGTATCCAGCAACACTCCGCACCACCAATTTAAAGAACCAGTGGTACCAAACAACACCTACGACACATTGGCTGTTCATGCCCACCCACACCCATACCGCACATGGTTTCCACAACCCACTTCATGGACATCGCCAACCCAGATTAGCATTAGCAAATACGCACCATCAGCGCAAAGCCTGCATTCAGTACATCAACGAAACATCAAAGAACTACAGACACTCGAAGGTGCTTAGGCTCTCCTAAACAAGGATGCTGCTCGGTCCTACACTTGTCGCTTTCAGCTTCAGCCACTGCCATAGACACTATCCCATCATCCAAGTGAAACACACTTTGAGTGCAGTGCGCAGCCTACTCCTCAACGTTCAACTCCAGATAACAATAGTGCTAGATATCCCACTGCAGCACACAAGCTAGGTGATGGCCTGACCCTACATGCATTAGCTACAGGAAAAAACACATCCCACAACCCACACCCATGGATGCAAAGAGCGCACTGCCTGAGGCATGCAGCGTGCAAATGTTCAACAGCCTCCAGATCCATTCCGCATCAGAGCGACTGCAAGTGCTAGCCCATGTGCTGGTGCTAGAACCACTCTAGTATATTGGCAAAGCTCGCATAAGTGTTCCATACGCTGGAAGCAACTGACCACTTCTCCAAACACATGCCATAGAACAAACCTAGACATCTTATAAAGCACCAACCCGCCATAGCCCATCCTCATATAAGCGGGTTTAATGCCACTACCGATGTTGTTGCTTTGAGCACATCCAATACGACACCACGACACCAACGCAGATTGAAGCACAGAAACCATACTGCCACTGGCTTCCAGACGACCTGCCAACTCAGCACCTTCCAGACGGAGTCGCCTAAACGCACGGACGCCTGCGAGTATCCAGCAACACTCCGCACCACACGTCTAAAGAACCAGTGGTACCAAACAACACCTACGATACATTGGCTGCTTATCCGCCCCCACACCCATACCGCACATGCCTTCCACAACCCACTATCTGCACATTGCCAACGCAGACCGGCATTAGCAAATGCGCACCATCAGCGCAAATGATACATTTAGTACAACAGCTAAACAAAAACGAACTACAGACACTCGAAGGTGCTTAGGCTCTCCTAAACAAGGATGTCGCTCGGTCCTACACTTGTCGCTTTCAGCTTCAGCCACTGCCATAGACACTATCCCATCATCCAAGTGAAACACACTTTGAGTGCAGTGCGCAGCATACCCCTTCACATGTGGCTGCACATAACAACAGGGCTAGCCATCCCCCTGCAGCACACAAGCTAGGTGCTGGCCTGACCCTACATGCATTAGCTACAG
>NW_020312496.1:0-3304 GCF_002999335.1 Cyclospora cayetanensis | reverse complement strand
TAACCGTGGTATTCCTCTCTAAGCCCTCTATAGTGTTTGAGTATTCGCATGAACGAAACAGCGCATGTGCACGCAGTTTGTAGCTCATACTAAAAAACTCCCACACATGACACGGATTGCATTGCACGCAAATACTCTTCTGAGCTACGTATGCATATAGAGTCCGCAGCACCTCACAAAGCACACAATGACCGGATACGTAGCCTGTTGAAAGCTTTGTCTCCGTAACAAGTCAAAGAAAAAGTAATCGGAGTAAAAGTGCACACAGACGATATCCACATACATTTCTCCCACTAGCATGTGTGCTAGTTTCAATAGGCCCATCGCAGCATCTCTAAGGTTTCTGGGCAAGCCAATTTAACTGGATACACTGTTCCCCGGCCATGCAAAGAGCGAAAGCACAGAAACGTTTACGTTAAATTTGGGGATTCAGTGCTTCAAGTGTAAGTTGCGATCACACCAACGTTGCAGCTCCAACAATACATATCTGTCCACAGGGCGTACTCTGTAAAGTATATGCACACACCGAGATTCCTCACTGGGAAACAACAGGCAGTATCTCCAAACAAAACCACAAAGCAAAGCTGCATCGGCAAAGACACCGATCGGTTTCGTGTGAGATTCACCTATTTGCGCTTCTTTGTGGAAGGGAAAACCCGAAAATAAGGCACACAGTTGGTCGAAATGCGCAATTTGCCATAAACGCAGGCCTGTCAACATCCAGAGACACCACCCTTGCAGTTGCGAAAGACCTGACACTTTGTGGCTTCCACTGCACCCCGAAAACCAAGGAGCACAGCTTATCCTCCAGATGTCAGAAAAAATGATCCTTCACCCTACAACAATAATTAGAACATTGAACCAATGCAGCAGGAGGCCATACAACACTGACTGTACAGCACTGCTGCCGTGTACCCACACCGAAACCGTACGTCGCATGCGCAGCCATACTCACTAAGCCACACCAACGCAGCCGCTTGTGAACGGCAGCGCGACATGCGCTCACAAACCGCATTTAAATTAACAGCAAAACAGGAAAAAGCCGCACGGCGCCATGATGCCCAAGCACTTCTAAACAAAGGTGGCGCAAAAGTCCATGCCTTTCTTCGCAAGCGTGCTTTAATCGTGCATGTCACATTGGCGGTGTTTGCCGATATACTTTGCAAAGTTGCTACCGTGCAGCAATCATGCGAGGCTATTCCACGTCCAGGATGCTACACACCCCCAACAGAATCTCGAAAAGTGACAAAAGCTTATGTATTCACGGATGTGACCCATGCTCAAATGGCTACTCCCGACGGCATTTCACAGCTTTCCTCACTCCATGACCCCGTCGAGCCCTTTAGTCCCAACTATTTCATGGGGTTCCTAGCCATCCTGCACCAATGAGTAGTCATGCGTCTGTGTAATTTCTCTACTTCTGAAGGGATGCGCATGGAGCCTGCGTGTGCTGTGAGGCTTCAGCTTGCCCACGAAGAGTAAACCTCCTGTCCAAACGCACCACTGGCTCAGAAGCCTATAAGAAGAACGGCATTCGACAGGAAAAGGTTTAGTTCCTCAGATGCTTGTATGGCTTTAGCTCATGGCCAAACGCATCGTAAGCAAATGGCATCAGGATCATGCATAAGCGAGGTACTAGCACACTGTAGGACGTTTTGAACTTTACACTCCAAAAGCAAGCTAACTACGGTAGGTGAATAACGCAGACAGAGTGATGATGCGCTATTCTGTGTATCTGCAAAGGATTGAGAAATGGATACCATGTTTTATTCTACACAGCCTCGCGCAAGCCATCTTTTTACGGTCTTCATCTACACCATTTGTTTGAACACAACTAAGCCGAAAATATCGAGCGCAGTCTGAATAGACATGAAAAGTTTCTGAGAGCTGTCAGCTGCAGCACACTTCGCATTTCTTTGATCCTACTGAAGGCAAAGCACATTTCATACCACGCACCTAGAGCCAACACATTTAACGAAACGGTCCAAAATGATTGCAGGCAGACATGTTTTTCATCGGCGCCAGCAACTCATCATGTCCCACGTAAATACGTAACCGCGAGCCCGCTACTGCCAACGTATGCTGCTGTGAACAGTCACAAGCATGCAGGTGAAAAATCTGGATACCTAGTTCTAGCCATACAAAGCATGCAAAGTGTGAACATTTGACAACGCTTAGATCAGTTCCGCGACTACGGCGAACGCTATCCGACTTGCACGTGCTATAAGCACTAGCTTTTTATAGGCAAGCGCGCATCAAAACTCCATACACTAAGAACAACTGACCACTTCTCCAACCACAAATTATAGAAATAAATTCTACATATAATGATGTATCGTTCCACTTGGCCCTACATACAAATACCCCATGCAAGTGTTGATATTAATTTTATGGGTGTGAGCATAGGTAATATGACAGGACGACACGTAAGCAGATTTTTGCACAGGAACCACATTATCATGCATATTTAGAGCACCTGCCAACTAACGAAAACCTTCCTTTTGCTTCCTTCTATTGCACAGCATGAATGGACCAAGGAACGGTAAGTCCAACAGGAATCTAATTAAACGCATTCACAGGTGCATGTTTGGTCTAATATTCGGAAACACAAATCCAAGGAACAACTGTTACAAAGCAACTCCGAGTAGATACTGCCTGGTTTTGCGCACGCATACCAAAACCGCATACTCCTTGCACAACCCACTCGTTGCACCTTGCCAAGCCGATAGGCAGCACTAACTACAATACCAAAACACGAAACAGCTACAGCCACTCCACGGACCGCAGGCTATTATGGCCAAACATGCCACTCGCTCATTCTTCGCTCTCACCTTTAAGCCCAACAGTGGATAATATCTCAACTGCCACGTGGAATAAACCCCAACGGCAGCACCGCACATGGAACTGACCTCCCCGCTGCACGAGACAACAGTCCTAACCATCCCAGTGCAGTACACAAGCCTAGCGCCGGTATGAACCTACGTGAATCCGCTGCTGCAAAATCAACACCCACACCCGCACTCCTCTTGCAGCAAACCGCCTACTTCCTGGGACATGCAACATCCACATATTTGACAGGTCCCATATGAACTCAGCATCGAAGCGTTGGCAGAGGTTGGCCAATACAGACCTGGTAGGACCACTCGATTCTTATGATCAAATGCGGATAGAAATTCCATGCGCTCAAAGGAAGTGACCACGTCTAACACAAGCCATGGAACAACGCTCTACACCCAATGAAGCACCATTCCGCTTCACCCTATAGCCACATATCCAGTTCGAAGACGGGCATGCATATTGCTGC
>NW_020312495.1:0-3393 GCF_002999335.1 Cyclospora cayetanensis | reverse complement strand
GTTTGGGGTTCTGTGTGCCGGCTGCAGGACTTGAGCTAGTTTCGGCAAAAATTGAAGCAGTCAAGGCGTGGCCCCTACCTTGCGCACCCCTCAAGGATGCTGCGATGTAGTGCATGCGTACCTCGTATTGTGGCATTTGTTGAGGCTGGACCTTTTTCGAACTAAAGAAACGATTCATAGAACTTTTACATACTATGTGCAAATGTTTACACAAAGCCCAACAAGGAGAAGCATGAAGTAAATAGCGGCGGCTGGCTATGTGTTTCGAGCCTGGAGACATGGCGCACTTTTTACCACAATCAGTGGTGTGCCTTTTAAGGTGACCAAGAGTTTACGGTCAGATGGCTAGGACTATTTGCAATGCTACACATCGATGCTGGTTTTAACTCTAGCGATTTTCCCATCAGTTGGAGGTGGCATAGAACTACCAATATCAGCTTCCCAAAATGAGATTTCAAAACTACCCGAGACGCTCGCGAAGTTTGTCAATCCAGGCAAGTGACCCGAGGGGTGTCGGAGGATCCATATGGAGCCGTAGAATAGCTAAACTCCAGGTCTTTAGAGTGCCGAGAGCACACTAGACGCGAACTCTTTAGAATAGGGTAGGCAACGCTATTTTAGTGGTTGGAAGAGAGCTACGTGCCGGAGTCCTTGTCTTGGGAGAAGTTTCTGTCTGTTTGGCTCACAGGTCTATGTGCAATCGACCATACTGCTTGCATTCTCGTGTCCTTCCCGTAGCGCATGCTTTTCATGGAATGCTCACCTTCATCTATAAGTTGCTTGAAAATTTTAGAGTTAATATTTCAAAGGTGACATGTATATCTAGATTCATGTGCAGGCACTCTCAGATATGTGGTCTCAACACTCTTGCCTTTTGTCTCTTGGAGTTTTAAAATCGACCATGCTGCACGCACAATCGTGTTGGCACGTAAAAAGTGCTCCGTAGGGCCCGTGAGCACTGATATGCTAGTGTGTATATTTATTTTCTAAATATTCCATTTGATTGTCTCACAGGAGGAGGCAGACACATTTCAGCGCTCCGACGACACCACGAACGAGTACGGTGTTCCCCAGTCCTTTTAGGCTAGTGTGTGCATCTTTCTATGCTTCGAATTATTTTTTGGCTGATATTCATTTTGATGTTATCATCAGCAACATTTTTTACTTTCCTGTCTGCCTCGGGAGTGGGGATGAGTCGGGAATTCTTCCACTGTCTTGCATGCAGTTGTTCTCGGCCGACTGACATGGAGCAGGGCGGCGTGTGCTTTGAAGTCAAGGGGGGAAGACGTACCAGACGAAGCACCACTTAGTCACTTTCTAATGCATTAGCTATTTTCAACAAAAAACTAGTCGAGAATTGATCTAGTGCTTCATGTGGCCGCATATCTTCTTTATTGCAGTGTTTTGTTTGCTAAAACCAGTAGAAGAAACGTCGTTTGCATGTTAGCAAAATGCTAAGTGCAACTAGCTGTAAATTATCATATTGCTGACGAGGAAGTACATTAAGAAAGAGCCTTTATTTCTGGGAGAATCGCAAATGATCATATCCATCAGGCTGTGTCATCCTTGCACAGGAGCCATGCTGATCGTCTCCGTATCGTTCCAACTTTAACAAATGGCACTCCCGTAGGAGTTCATCCTATACCCTCACGCTTACTGCATCCGGTTGCCGTATCGTGCATTTTTAAATCCCTACCGATCCACAATGACTAAATATCCAGGCTTGAAAAACCAAGCTGACAGGCGCTTATAACAACTATAAAGTTTCTCTTTTGAGCCCTGTTCAGGCATGTGTTTGCACTATTAAGCTTCATCTACATTCATTTCCCTTAAGAGTGGCTGCAGACTGGGAGCAGGGCTCCCTACTATAGACCAAGGGTGCTGTTAACCAACACGTAGAGAGGTGTATGATTGTATTACAATCCTTTACCCATTGGGCTCAAAAAAGCCAAGCGATTGGATCTTTGTGCCTACAGAGCTGCAAACACTGTAAAAGAGTGAGCTTGGTGAGCTTGATCTGCCCATTTTTGTGTGTTCATCGGCCTCAGGTAGGGTCGCAGCGGTCGTGCTCTGGTCAATGTGGTAAGGGGTCATCATGACACTCCAGAACGCACTATGGGACTTCGGATCCTTATCCGTGATGATACTCTAGGAGAATCTGCAAAGCTTCCGGAAGCAAGATGCTAAAAGTTAAGCGGTTCTTTGGCGTGTGACAGAGAGGGAGCAAGGAATAAAATTTGCATTTTTGCCGAGTCTGGCGACAAGGTATATACTGTCCTGACCCTAAACATTTAGAGTCAACGACAAATTCTGTACTCAGATAACTGCGAACTCTTCCAGTAATTGTAAATTACAAAACTCCAGGTGTAGGAGAATTGCTCAAGATCTCCTGCTGACAATCTGGGCATGACAGTGCGTACTCCCCTGCTGCGAGACGGACCCTAGCCAACCAGAAGGACCGTACGAACTTTCCTAGTGTAATGTGAATCCCGTGACGGCTTGGAAAATATAAGCATGTCTTGTGCGGACTGGCACTGAGCAAACAAAGTAAGAGTGTACAAAGGACGAAGTTCTCGCTTTGTTCTTGAGCACAGTGGGTCATTCCCAACACCTTTGTGCTTCACCCTTTCGCCATTGTAGGCTTTGGCCATAAAAGCGGACGCATGTGTCTCAGAAGCATAAGACACAGCAATTTTGGTATAATTAATCAATCATCACAAACAGGAGCGGTTGAGCTGCATAACGATAAGCAGCTAAGGTGTCGCGAGAGCGTATCGGTCAAACCATTGGCGATACTTTTAGGATTGTAATTGGTGAAGTAGTACTGCAGGACGCGTCCAAGTCAACAAATAGCTCAAAGATTATTGGATTAGTAGTAGCCTTTTGGAAGGTACATTTAGGACTAATGATAGGCATCGAGTGTACAATCACATTCCTGTGAATAGTGCCGGTCTTTTTAAAACCTATCTAATCCCACAGGGCTACTCTCCCGTTACTGGATACCGCTGTTCTGTTTCGATTTAGTAATAAGAATGAAACGCACGGATTTGGTATTTTGCAAAGCGCGTTGCTTGGTAAAGAATAGCTATGTCGCTAATGCAGGCTTTTAGGGAGAAAAGGAGCCCAGAATGCAGCAACGCGAATTCTGGTGTGCTTGTGAGCGGGGCGAGAAGCGCCTTTGCTGCTGCATGAGCATCCTGTGTCCGGGTCACGTTTTCGTAAAGGGTCCAACCAAATAAGCGAAATCCAGCTTTGGAATTATGGCAATAAGATGAAACCAATACGACTTCTTAAAGTCCTTGAGGGGTGCACAAGGTAGGGGCCACGCCTTGACTGCTTCAATTTTTGCCGGATCTAGCTCAAGTCCTGCAGCCGGCACACAGAACCCCAAAA
>NW_020312494.1:0-3400 GCF_002999335.1 Cyclospora cayetanensis | reverse complement strand
ATGTATTTGCATACTGTTCAGCAGGGGCGACCGCCTGCAGTGTGACAGCACCACAGGGAGCCCGTTTAGTTGATCAAATCGCTTTTCGGGTATCCAGAGCTATCGTAGCAGCAAAGGCACTGCATAATTTAGCCCGTCACACAGTGTCTAATTATTGTATGCCTATTTGACTCCGAATATTTACGGTGTGATACACCCCAAAGGGACGCATTTTTTTTCAAGCTGTTTACTCAACTCATGGCTTTGCCAGTATTTTCCGTGTGGTGCCAGCTGCTTGGCTGCCACATCCGCGCTCACTGACTTACTGCTTCAAATAAAATGAGGACCTCATATCAAATCAGTGTATCGTATGGCTTTGGGATAAATCGTCCTGTGGAACGACTACAGTGCCAGTTCATCAGTTTGGAAACTCAGCATGCAGAAGTACACCATGAAAGCATCTTGAACTAGCATTGTAAATGAAAGTCTCACAGTTTCATGCGAGTATGGATGCATGAGAGTCGATCGCGGCGCTTGGTGCTTACCGAAAAATGAGGCGAGTACCAAGCTGCACGACACATCAACATGGCCAAGCTTGTTCTTGGTCAAAGCTCCTAAAAGTGCGGCGAAACTGTAAGCAATAACACATATCATGTGATGAACGTAAGTAATTAGCCACTTGTTGCATTCTTTTCCATAGCTGTGTTGTCGCATCATGACCATTCAGTCTCCTGAGGCTTATGTACTTGCCCGCCCTGGTACGCCAAGGCGAATTTTACTATCCCATGATATTCAAAGCTGCAGAAATCAAGAGGAGTACTGGCAGCTACCCACAAACCGACGTCTGCCTATAGTATGTAAGGGTACAACTTCCGCCAGTTACTAGCAACTCCCGACGGCCTCTGCAGATACGTGAAGCGGAGGCTCTATTAGATACCAGCCACTCAGCGACTATTCATCTGTCCAGAATCCTTCATGTGTTAGGTAACTTCGCAAAATGACAAGGGAGCGCTCCATCGCAAAACTCTCTATTGTACTGCGTCAGACCACAAGTGTCCCCCGTCGGACGCAACTAAGGTGTTTGCTGTAGGTGTGTTCGAGCAAAGGGGGTCATGCCAGCTTAAAAGATTCCTCACACTCTCAGACTGTTGCCTCGTAAATGTACATGTGGAAGCACAGGCCTCACATTTCTACGGTTTCGCTCATCCAAACAGGTCTTCGTGAGTCGTTCAACAAAGGACTACAAATTAGGAATGATAGCACCAAACAAGCGTAATCACTAAATTCAGTGCCAGAACTTCCGTCTAATTAGTGAAGGTAGCAACAGCACAATTTAATGTAGCCTTGCGGAACTGTGGGTTAGCTAGCATGACACCGCCTCTACAAATGCCATAAACGTGAAGCACATGATCAGCGCATTCTGAGCTAGACATATTGAATGCTCCAGAACGTAACTGCTCGCTGGTGAGAAAGACTCTACAGTAGCACAATAGTAATTTGCTCGTACACTACAGGTCCACCGAAAACAGGCAGCTTGGTGCATCACATGCCTAGAGGCGCATCGCAGGAAGGCAAGTAAGATATAACGCAATCTCCACGTTGATAACACGGCTTCAAGCAATACGCAAGTAAACATTCAAGGACATTCAAGCTGAAGACTTCCGCAAATGGTTCATCGACCCTCGCCCACGCTCCATATGCAGTCACATATAGCAGATGCTGACAAGAAATAATCTATATGCACCCACATATCATTTGCAAAGTTGCATGTACTGTGACCTAGGCGCACCAGAGCACTGCAAAGTGCTTCAGGATGGAAGGAAGCCACACATTCATGCCCACTAACACATAAGCACCCCTGGTTTGCGCTTCACGCATACAACCGAGCACATGCGCACACCAAATATCAGTCTACGCTACCGATGATGGAAAGTGACGGGAGTGCGCTTTGCTGCCACGTCTCTTCCTTCCAATTGTAGCTTTAGCCTCTACCGGATACTTGTCTCCGTTGTCTATTTCTGCTCATTGTATGAATAGCTTGTACATACGACCACATTACCAAAAACAGCCGCATGCGAAGCAGGACCTTCCGCTGCTACACAGACACTGCCCACGACAAGCAACACGCTCTCCAATCGACCGCCATGTGCATCCGTTCGTGGACAGCTCTGATACGATGCTTCTAGTGACAGGTCTTCCTCCCGTTCCTCGCCGTGCGTGACAAAAAATATTGGTGAACAGCGATTAGACCGCACATACTTGCTGCATTTAGTTGCGCCCTGGTAGAGCATTTGCCGATATTTTCTTTTAGAGCATTGTAACAGTGCCGGTTAAGCACACTTCACTGCTCTACGATGGCTCCGGCGTGCGGACAACCAGGTATGGTCGATGGCAAGGTCCACTCACTTTGGCTAAGCGGTACTGCTGCTGTCAGGATCCTAACGCATTCCCTGGATTGTGTAGTAGCCACAGACCCACCTGCGGAATTTATCACGGTATGTAGGAATAACTAGAATAGAGAGACAAGGTTAACAGTTTGGGCTAGAGGCAGTTTCGTAGAGGACAGCGGAGTTGTATTACTCTGCAAATTGTTAGTGTGCGGACAAGAGCATAAAACTGTGCAGTGGCGAGGTGAAATGCTTTGTTCGCATGATTTTAAAGGAAATGCATGATATTGACCAAGCCAGCACATGAAGCAAATTTGATCGTACACAATGTTGAAACTCAGGCGGGGAGAAATGATGCGGGTAGCAACCTCCAGTACCTGCTGATGTGCATGCGCATCACAAAACGCTTCAATAACACCGCTGATATGCAGACCAAGGAAGTAGGGAACTACCATCACACAGATACCGGCAAGCTACGAGTCCACGCTTGCGCATATTCTTGCGATTGCCAAAATAGAAATCGCCCACACAGTTGCGTTGTTCACTACAGTTTGTGTGCCGCGAAAGCCGACAGGTTTACTGCGTCGTCCCTGTCTCCCTCTGCAACCATGTTGGCCCTGCAAATCACATTTAGTTCCACATTACACACATTTTCGTTCCATAAGGGAGAATCAGTATGCCTAATAGACTTGTTTTAGCTAGCTAAGCACCAAGCTGCCTCCGTCCATACTGGAAAAGAGCCGGAAGACGGAAAAGCAATAGGTCAGCGCCACCTCATCATTGTGGTCAATTCGTCCAGAGCCACCAGCGTACCGTCGCTGGTGTAATCCCGTACTGCCATTGCCTTCCCCTCGCACCACAAGCTACCTGTAGAAGAAAAGCACCAGGAATGGATGCAGTCGCCGCGGCTATTCGAGCCGCTGTTGATGGCTGCTAATACCACCTACAAACCAATGTTGGCACTGATTAGTATGTCGAATATTGATAGGCGTGCAGCCATGTGCTACAATTACCTACGCACCTTTTACAGGCGC
>NW_020312493.1:0-3423 GCF_002999335.1 Cyclospora cayetanensis | reverse complement strand
TGCAGATGCACCCTTTGCACCGCATAAGAAGCCGAAGAAGCAGCCTGTAGAGCAGCAAGCGAAATTGCAGCAGCAGCGTCTTGAAAAGCTACGGCAGCAGCAGGAGGGCGAACCTATGAGGGATCTTTTTGCTGATGATGATGCGGTAGAGCAGGGGGTTCCAGAGACTCCTGTGCCCGAGTCTCAAGACAACAAAGGAAGAATGAGCAGCGAAGACCTGAGCCGCAGCAACCACATCAGCAGTGAGGGCAACAGTAGGAGCAGCAGCAATGAGAGCTCCAAGCTGGTCACAGTTAAGGAGAGGGTGTGTTGCAAATTCAGATCCCTACCCTGTAATGCTGTGCCGACCATATCACTCTAGGACCTCCTTAATGCATTGTATGTTTAGCATTGCGCTGTGGGAACATGTGATGCGGCAGGTCACAGGAAGCCGCTGCTTTCAAGAAGGCGGGTACCTCGTCTTTGAGGATTTCTCCGAAATGCAGCAGAAGACACTTTCTCCTGCCAATACTGCGCCGAGGCAGCAGCATCTGCGCCCTCCTGCTGCACCCACGAAGGCAAGTGAGCGCCACAGCGGCAGCAGTAGGCAATCAAGCATCACCTCTTTTTTCAGCAAAAAATAGGCTTGTAGCCTTTGTGCGTAAGGCGTGACGCTCTGTACACACAAAAAACTTCGACTTTGGGGATTTTAGGAGCCGTGTAGGCTGAAGGCTCTTCACGGTGTCTAGCCCTTTCAGAATCCTTCCTGCTACTGCTGCCCTTCTATATTGCTACTCTAGCGCCATTGACCAGCTAGGTCGATCGCAGAGCAATGTTGTTATCCAAAGCGCTTCGCATGTGCAAATATCCTCACACCAACAAGTAGATATGTATATCTGCATGTATGCAGATAGGAGGACACTATGTATCACTTTGTACAGAACACAGCATGTATATATCTATGTGCTATGTCGTATAGCGGTACACGCACAGAGGAGGGGAAGAGGGAATATATGCCTGACATGTGTGCTCACGCTGCCCCATGTAAATGTACGTACGGATATAGAGAAGCATGGATGGCCTCCTAGGGAATATATACCTGACATGTGTGCTCACGCTGCCCCATGTAAATGTACGTACGGATATAGAGAAGCATGGATAGGCCTCCTTAGATCGTTGCTAGCGACGAGAATCCACTCTTGCCACTCTCCCCAAAACCAACGAGAGCCTCCACTACGCGTATGCAGACAGCCTCAGTAGAGCACGTGCGCACATGTTATCATCACACTGTTTCTAATATGCAACACTAGTCTTGCTTCAAGCAGCGCAGCCTGCTGTGTTTCATGGTGCACCGTCTAGGACCTACACTCTAAGGTCCCATTTACGGTCCCCGCAGTGAGATACAAGAAGCCACTAAACTTGAATAGCAGAACTGCGACAAGTGGAAACATGCTGCTTGGCGAGCAAAGCAGACGGATGAGGGAAGAGGCAAGCCTCCCACCTAGGCTGCGGAGCAGCAAAGGGAGCTACAGAGGACAGAGCCGCAGTTGGAGATCCACCATGGGTCAATTCTATGGTGCTACAAGTTCGCGCTTGTAGTCGAGAGTTGCGATCGTGACTTGGCCTTGCACGTGAAGTGGAGAGGTTGTCTGAGGAGACGGCACAGAAGCCCGACCTCCTTGTTCACTCAATAGTGCAGTCCCTCAGAATCAGATTTACACTAGTCGAAGAAGGCAAGGACTGGCAAGGCTGAGGTAGCTAACGGCCATCCTAAATTGAAACTGGTTCTTCTTGCTGAGGTCTGAGAGTGCCATGTTTGGCGGGTTCACCATAAAGTAATTTAGACTCTATGAGGGTGACCCAATGCAAGGCACACATGCGGGCACAGCGGCGTGTTGTGGAGGTTAGTGAGTCGAAAAAATATTGGAAGGGACTCTCCTTCTTTTCAACAAACATTCGTCTCATCAATTTTGAACAAGTAGAATCGTTACCTCAACAAGGTGAGACAAATGCTTTATGCGGTGGCTCAGGAACGCACTAAGAAAAGACAGTATTAAGCATGCGTGCCTTCTTAGTATCTCCGCATCTGGTTCCTTGTTAGAGACCTCTACTGAATTACTAGGTAAAGAACAGCTGAATGGAAATATGAAGGAGAACTTCGCAAAGGTGTTAAATAATAGCGGGCTGCCAGCAGGCTGTTCACCTGCTGATCTTCCAGCGCACTGCATTGAGTTAATTGCCTGGCCGGCCAAAAACTGTGCTTGGCGACATCGAAAGCCTCCACAACATCAAGTGAATATTGAACAGTAGGTGCAAGCTTCGTTGAACAAAGGCAAAGTACAGGCATCGAAGAACGCCAATAGGCATTGCCCAGTCTTGGTTCCGCAAAGGACAGGTGGTGCATGGGTCTTAAACTCCTTAACAACATTGCCGTCAAGCAGAACATGCCGATGCTATATGTCTGTGAATTATTTGAAAACAGCAGGGATCAACAGCGCATTTGCCATTTGACTTCAGACGCGCCTTCTCACAAATCCCCACTCACCCAGTTGACATGCACAAAACAGCGTTGCAACTCGTACTCGCCAGCTCGAGTATATCTGTATGGCGTTCTGACTTGTTGCTGTTTAAGCTGAAGTGCAGCGGCACGCAATGCGGCGGTTTAATAACCCTTGTGAGGGGCAGATAGTTGTTAACCTAGGAGATATTATAGTGTTTAGCCGCAATGTTCGGGCGCGCCCACAGCACCTAGGAAGTGTATTTTAGCTTTGTTCGAGGCAAGCAGTGCTACGTGACAGCATGCAAGTGCTCGTGCTTTATAAAAGCCGTTGTGGCATACGTATTTAATATTTCGGCTGTAGGAAGTGAACCAGATCTGGCAGCAAATTGAGCAGTCACGAAGTAGCCTTGTACCTTTGCTCACCTACAAAGACGCTTGAAGCGCCTGTCTAAAGTCGGTGTAAAAAAATATTCAATACGAGATTCAGTACAATTTCAAGAGAAAGCCGCTGAAAACGTTTTGAGAAATGGTCCGTACTTTGGCCTTCCCTTGGCCTTCACAATTGCGATTAGAAGGGTGGCGGACGGCTAGGTGTCCGTAGCTGTATCACCTAAGCATTCCGTGCTTTCTCCTCTTATAGCTAGTGCTAGTACACTCGTAGACAATGTTGCGTATTCTTGTATCGAGCTAACCCTACTCTGCAATAAATATGACATGAGGACAGACAGTGCAACAGGTAGTTCTTTATTACCAATTTGTTAGATGTAAGTGGTGCACGGAAACGTGCTGAAGTGTAGATTAGCCCTCTACATCTGCTCTCTCCCCCCGAAATCTCAAAACACATGCCCTCCCGTCCGTCGAGATCAACTGCATGCAAGACGCAGGAAGAGTTTTCGCCCTATCCCCACTCCTACGCCAGGCAAGAACTCTAGAACAGTGCATCT
>NW_020312492.1:0-238818 GCF_002999335.1 Cyclospora cayetanensis | reverse complement strand
TAAAGCAATCATAGAATTTTGAGTATTCCTTGAACGAGATCCCTCTTTACTGCGGCCGCTCCCCTTAGAGTTTTTGACATGAGGGGAGAAGGATAGCTAGGGTGTGCGTTGCTGTACCTCCAACGCACTCCAGACGTTGACAGCTTGTACTTTCTGCGCCGTCTCCTGGGATCACCAATTGACTCCACATCCAGTGTCAGGTAACGCCATCAATCTTTGATCACTACTGCGAGCCTGAATCGACGCACAACTGATCCTTGTTCGATCTCCAGCTGCGACTCTATGCTTTGTGGCCCTCTGCGTCGCGCTGGCAGCCTGCATGGGAAGCTTTCCGCCTTTGTAAACAGCCGTGCCATGTACCACCCTCGACTCCGTCCTCCCGCCTCCGTGACCTTGGCCTGAACGCAGACAGCCAATGTGCCTGACTGTTCGGGGATGTGCAGATCCCGCATAGTGGGCAGGTGATCGGCTGGAATGGTATCCATGGTTGATGCAGGGCACCCGTGTTGCTTCGTGCTGCCAATGCTGCATTGATCCGTTCCAGTTTCAACTGTTGCACGGATCACCAGGAGGTGCATGGGTGCATCAGGCTTGTATGTGTGTTAGGCTAGTGTTATTCCAACGGAAGCATGTTCGTATCCGCACAACTTTTCTCGAACAGACAGCTTTGCAGCCAAGCATCTCTCCTCTGCTACAGCACACACTAGCTACTGTAGTATGCCTTTTTTGTGAGTGTACGTGTTCTGATTTATACTGGTAATATCTTCTGAATTTTGGGTAATAACCTATAATAAGCAATGAGTAGGCAATGGTGAGTCGACCGTTCTAGTCACCTTCATTATATTGCTGACTTAGCTCATGGAGTGTATGCGAACTGCGAACTTTGTGTGCGCGTTGATGGAAATAGTGTGGTTTCTACCATTTTAGAGCCATTGACTGCTTGCACGTATGCTACCAAAGCGAAAGACCAATTAAAATTGCGTCATGGAAACAGTGCTGCAACGCTGCTTTCGAACGTTCTTTCGTTTGCCCCCGCCTCATCCTTTTTCTCAGTGTTTTAATAGCTCTAAGGTTCTACTAGGCCTTAAGTCATCAGGTGACGGCGGACGTATTGTGACTTGTCGTACGTTGTGGAGAGTGGGCCTCAAGACTCACCGTTGCCTTCGTTCCATGTGGATGTGTAAAAGGCTTTTTAAGAACAGCGCCTGCACTACATAGCTTTGTGTGTGGCTCACCTGGATATAAAACAACGGTCAAAGTTGAAGTTGAGCCTGCTTTGCTATGCTCTCAAGGGTAGCTGTCCGCACATTCATATTTGTGCTTGCCCTAAGCTCGGCGAGGCCTTACTACTCAACTCTCGTCAAGTGGGAAGATGCTGCGTTGGTTGCCGATGTGGTGTCTTTTGTGACAGTTTGGTGTGAGGAAAAACTCCCGAGCGAATTGCAACTTGACAGTAAGGCAGGTTAACACGCAATGATGCGCAGGTCTGAGGGCTCGCTAAACAGGCGTGCCTAACGGATACGTTGCAAAATTTTATTCGCTATTTTTCGCTGTCATACAGATATATATCGCTACAGATAATTTAAAGTAACCTTATTATATCTGTGTATCTCAGGATGCACAACACAAGTGGGGAAATCTCGGACAACTTGATTGCATAGGCGAATACGTGGCTGAATAGCTAATATGTCACCGCCATGCGGCAATGATGCACGGCTTTGAGGCTTTTTACAGAACAGAAAATGAAGAGGAGATTTTGTTGATGACCGTCGCAATGCTCTGATGACGAACTATGCCTGCTATGAAGAGCACTACATGTTTGCGACTCAGCACCTAAAATTGTGTGGCTCCGATGTGCTACAGAATGTAGTATGGAGTAAAACGTAAAGATGTGTGCGCCAATGCTGTTTCCCTAATGGGCCTTCTTGTATTACCATGCTGCCTGCTTCCAGTTGGCTCAGGCCTGTTGCTTTAAGCTTTTGGCTTATTGTATACTCTTGTAATTCCGAATTGTATGTCCTAATACCCCCAAATAGAAGCTCATGCGTAGTCGAGCGGCTGTTCTTGGTTGCAAAGGAGTGTAAGTGGTTCCGGGAGATCTTTCCTCGTCCACATTTGACGGTGTGCTCGTGCTTGTTGGCACAGCCCCAGCATTCACTTTCCATATCAGTCAATGAACGAACAGCTGCTCTTACTTGCCCCTGAAATCTGAAGTAGTCCATAATGTGTGGACGCCTCATCGGTTGCTTGTTCCATCGCAGGCCCACTGCCCAATCTACAACTACTTGACATGAGGGCCCTTAAAATACACTGGTAAAGCAGCTGTTCGTGCAAGTTGTGACTTTTTAAACCAGTTCCATATTTCTCGATATACCGGTCAATTGATGAATTCCCATACTGCAGCCTTTTCAAGTATCCAAAGCTTGCACTGATTTCGGCAGAGAGCAATGCGTCACAAGCGAACTGTTAATTTCTTCAGGCAGATGATGCCCTCTGCATGAATACAGGCACATTTTTAGCGTTTCCCTCTTGAGCATGCATGCAGCGAAGAGCACTCGTTTCTCTCCATACTGAGGCTTTAAGGCGATGGACATCTTTAACCGGCTGATGAAATCTTCAAGTACTTGCCAACCCTACGGCTGTCAATAAAAATTATCTGGTTGGCATAACCTTATCGACGCATCCATAAACATTATGCGGGTTGCCCAATCACGCCTTTCTACCAGCAGTAAAGCTACTGCACTTACATAAGCATGCAGGCTTACCTCTGCCGCTGCAACGCGTGTTGCGCCAAAGCCAACTTCCATTGCCAGAAGATGCGCTTTTTCCCCAGGCTACTGGTCAACGTGTGTAAGGAAACCTGACATCCGATGGCATTCACATTCAATGAAAGAGCGTGAAAAAGCTGCATCTGACAATGCGAAACTGACTATTGAAACGCTCCATCTAAGATCTCCGTATGCAGACTTGTCTTTAGACTCAATGCAAACTCATTAGAAAGTTATTAAACGTTTTGAAAACGAGCGCCCTCCTTTCTCTGCCTGCGCCTCCCAGGTAGCCGCTTTGAGGCCAGAGGGACCGGGGGCTGTTATAAATGTAGCTTGCACATACATTAACCGTACTTGCGTACAACATAGCGTCTTCTAGCATCGTGAATAATGTTATATGCAATCAACAAGATATACGAACAGACACCAATCATTCGATTCTTTACTGATCCTGGACAATAAAAGTAGTGGAAGTGGAGTATTTAAAAAGGGATGAAGTGTAGCTCTGCTCTCTACATCTACGCTTTTCAGGACATTAGACTCCCCTTCAGCGTGGGTACAGAATACGCACATCGAGCTATCATTTTTGAGAGCAAGGCTGTAACGTTTTTGGCGTCTATCCTGGACGCGCTTCTCACGAAGCGGTGGAAGCAGTGCGTTTCCAGCTTTAACGGATTGGGAATATTTGACTCCAAGGAAAGCCGTACCTATCCGTTCACTAAGCAGAAGATAATCCCGTAAGCTTTCCAAAAGGCGTGCTTCCAAATGTTTAGCGCCTCACGCCTGATGAAGTTACATTCCTGTGTAGCAAGAGTCGGATACTTCAAAACAGGTGACACGTTTGCCCTCGCGCATGGATCAAAAAATGAAGAGGGATAGTCCTGACGAATTCAAGGAAACAAGATTGCTTTGTTATTCCCCGGGTGGCCTGCCCAGCTGTTGAGTGATTTTAGATTGATGGCATTGAGTCTCGGAAATCTTGCCATAATTTTAGCGCCATGGCTAGCGAGGTGGGGCATGCAGAACGCAATTATGCTCGTATATACGCACCTGAATCACCACTTCGTACACTTTGTCCAATAAGCACGCCTTTCAGCAATCAATGCCAAAGCACTGTGAACAAAAGCTATTCAACATGGCAGATAAGCTCTAGGCATAAGCTCTCAAAAAGATGGCGGGTGGTGCCAACCTGTCACAAATCTAGGCAGGTGGTCATGTCCGTCTTCGGAGCGTTGAGAGAGTGCATTCCCCAAAAAGCACATCGGCAATAACAGGCCTTTCCCGGCTGGAGCTTTTGTCGCATCTACATGCAGCAACTAATGACTGGAAAGACGGTGTGTGTGTGTACAGTCAACGAGCACCCATGGGTTGCATAGTACATTCCTAATCTTAGAACACAGTACTAATGTGATCTACCAGATGCGATACTGAATATATAAGTATCCACAAGCATTCGCCCTGATTCACAGCGGCCGAGGGTCAAGCTACTGTAGCATCGTACGTAATAGCTAGGGCTAAATGATTGCTATACTTTTGATGGCATCACACACCACTCACCAACCCATCGATTCGTCCGAAGTATTTCGTGCTCGATGGTAGTTCGGGATTCAGCAGGCAAGGCGGATCCGAAGGCCGCAATCACGGGGATAAATGTAGCAGTCCCCTTCTCCGCCCCCATGGTGTAGGTAAGGGCTTGTACAAACGTAGCTGCAACAGGTGCAGCTCTTCAAAGCTGTCTCAAATGGCTTCACTAAACGTCCCTAATAGAATAATGTAGGGCCTTTACTGTGCAAAAAGGCCGTAGCGAAATTAAAAGGGGCCCCGTGCATATGCCGTCGCCCCATGCGAAGGGTTACACGTAGTGTACAACACCTGCACATGCCAGTTCTTGGTTCGGCCTCCGCACATTATGGTTCTATCCAATTCTCAATCAATTAAAGACGATATTATATAGCCAAAATGAGTGCTAGAAAATATACCTGCTACGTGACACTTTGGGGACAGGGGGCCTACACATATGTTAGCCTCAGCCCAAAAGACACCGCAGAATATTCGTCATTTTATGGGCCCACGAAAACGCTATACCATCTTTTTTAGATGGCACTGCTGCTCGGGATAATCCAATGCATGCAGCCCCGCAGCACTAGCTCCTGCCGCTGCGACGTTTTCTGGGGAGCATGTCTACTTAGGTATGATTCGTTGTTGCCATGCCCGAATCACTGCTCGGAGTTGCTGGCCCTCCGTTTGCCCAAGTGCCTGCAACACTCAAACGTTCCACCAAATAGTGTCAGCAAAATCATCTCAGGCAATATACACGAATTACAGAGAACTAACAATGGCATTTCTCTCCGCTCACGTTTGTTAGTATCGTGTTATTTCGATCTAACCACTTGCAATATATCAAGTAACTCCCCAAAGCCCTAAGAACTCGACCCAAGTTCACGTACCTCTAGAAGTGCAGCAGCGGAGCCGCCAGGGTTCGAAATGAGCGGTGCGAGGGCCCTTGCTAGTGAATCCTGAATGCCGCTGCGCAGGGGAATGAAAAATGCCCCCAGCTGGGCTCCTGCAGCTGCACCAGCTGCTGCTGCTGCTGCTGATGCGGTGCGTTGTGGGGTCCCAGGTGGTATCCCATACCCAAGTGTACGCCAGAGGCCTCCTATATCTGCTGCAACCTGTGGCAGCAGCCGAAACACAATGGCGCAACGCACTATATCATAATTTGCTCGTTAGGGCGACAGGGACTGGACGTGCGGCATACATGGAGAAATCCGGAAAGTGAGGCCAAAGCAACACCCTAAACTTGTGCCACACTCAGCAACACTGACGATTTTCGCGGGAAGTAAACGGTAGAAACCGCGTCTGTAGCAGCAGCCAGTGGTCAGAATAAGCAGTAGGGACGTACTTTGATGTGTTGAGGATCCTGTGTGCTGAGGGAGACAAACAAGTCAGCGGTGGCGCTAAACAGGGAAGATAAAGGAAGCAACAGAGATAGCTGCTGACCGGCCTGCTGCACTTCAATGCTCCGAACACGCTGCTGCTGCTGCTGCCGCAGAGATTGCATCTCCTCAGACTGTTGGACAGACTGAGACGACCCCATCTGGGGGCGACGCTGCCGCAGCTGCGTTTCCATGGCGACATTTTGTTTTATAAAATCTCGCATCGCTTCCTGGACTTGCTGTAAATCGGATGGCAACTGATTCTGCCGCTCCTGGTCCAGCGCAACATCTGTCAGCCTGTCAGGCTTGCACAGAAATGCTCCAGCGATTTGCGCCCAAGCTTGCGAGGATGCAGCTGCTACAACAGGGCAGGCGCCGGGGCAGCACGCCTGCAAAAGAATGAGTAAAATACATCTCCATGTTTCAGAAGCAATCTCCTGAGACGCAGGGGATCCGTGAGGTGCTCTTGAAGTGATCGCGGAGACCCCTCGTGTCGGACGCAGTGTACCAAAGAGGAGCATGTGTAGCTGTTGATGCTGCTGATGCAGCAGCCGTAGCAATGCATGTTGCGTTGTCGACGGCCTGTTGCAGTTGGAGCCACCATTGTTTACACCGGCGGTTACAAAACACTCATGAAGTGCACCGAGGAAAAGGGAAGCCTTGTTTTCGCTGGCATTCCTGCAATTGTCAGCACTCAGCAAGGAGGCTGCAGCAAAGTTCAGCAGAGCTTCAGGTGTTTCTCTTGCTGCTGTTGCAACAAGAGACACCAGCTGCTCTTGCAATTCCCGGCACTCCCGCTGTAGATCCGCAGAGTTTGGCTCCTGCGTCACTGCAGCAACAGCCTTTAAGTACAGCCCCAGATGCCTCTCCAATATCCTGCATGCACACACGGCGGTGCACGCAATTGTTGGAAGCCGTTCTCAACATCTCCCCAGCATCCGGTAGGTGCTTTGTGCAAAACTTGCCCGCGACCAACGCCATGCAACGAAACAGCGATACAGCTAAGGCGCCAACGCACGCATCCTGTCTCGGGTAAGGATGCAACACGAGCAAGAATGAGGACCTACATAGGGAGATGCTGCAGCACCAACACTGTCAGCTCAGGCCCCTTCAGAGAGACAAAGATCTGCATGCAGAATCCGCTAAGCTGCTGCGCTGCTGCTTCTGGAGAATGCTGCTGCTGCTGCAAACAGCTTGCTGCTGCTGCTGCCGCCGCTGGACTCTCTGCGTCTACCAGTACGGCATCGTAAAGTAGCGGCAAAAGTGCGCCAGTAGACGATGCAGCGAGGGGCCCCAATAAAGACAGTAGACGCCGCAGCAGGAAAATGCATGCAGGAAAGATAGGAGGCAATACCAGCAAGCTTGTGCCCTCAACTTCTAAGACGCTGCCCTCGGCTCCTGCTGCCTGCAACACAGCATGCATCGTACCCCACGCCACCCCAAGCTTCTACAGCGAACAGCACAAAATCCAACCCTAGCACGTTGACAGTCCTGGCTACACCTATCGCTGTGACTACTGTATTTCCTCTTCCTAATACAGAGAAAGAAACAATGAAGTGGAAACATGAGGCGGCGGCCAGAAGTACAGAAGGCACTGCATTTGAAGGAGCACTCGGGTGCCTACTCTACAAGTCCACTGCAACTATAAAGAGCCAGGATGCCTCACGAGTAAGGCAGTAGTGAAGAGCGCAAGAGTCTGTAGCCATGCGTCTCTGGCCGCTACCACTGCAGGAGCCTCGGTGACGCTCGTCTGTGTCGATGGGGAGCCTTCATCCCCTGCAACGGATGCCCCCCTGAATGGCTGAAAGCCCTTTGACAGAGATGCCAAGGCATTCATGCAACGAGACCAGTATACCGCGACTGCTGCCGCCGTTGCCGGCAACGTTGATGAGCCGCAGTCCTGCACAAGCAACAAAGCATAACGCCGCAAGGTCAAAATGTCGATAGATCCTAATCCATTTGAGCTGCACGGGAACACCTGCCTGTTGCGGCACGATTCGAGTGACGTCTTGAGCTCCGAGCAGCTGCTTTAAGGGCCTGCTGCTGCAGCGGAAACCGTTGCTGCAGATGCCCTTCCACGGTATGGGTGCTTACAATATCTGAGGTGAACGCCGCAGTTGCCTTGGACAAAAGTGCATGCAGCAGCAAGACGCGCTCCTGCGCAGCTTTCGCTGAGGCACTCTGACCCTCGGCACCTCCCACTGCGGCTGCAGGCGCAGCAGACAGCTGCTGCAATTTGCTGCCCAACAGTACACCGGCTGCCTCATAGAGCAGCAATTGCTGCTCCACCTGAAAAGCCCTTGGGTGTACATACACATCTGCTGCAGCCGCCAACGCCAGAGGCTCCTGTCTGCTACTGTTATTGCAGCTTGGAGGGGTGGCTGGACGCTGGCGATGCTGTGTGGTGGCACTGCTGCTGCAGCTGGGTATATCCAGGCACTGCTGCTGCAGCAGATGCTGCACTAGCAACCCCGTATATGCAGCAGAGTATGGCAAGCAGTTTTTCACAAAACGCAGCAACGCCAGACACGCCTTGGGTGCAATGTTGTAGCTGCTGCTACAAACCCCGTGTTGCCCCGCCAACAGCGAAAGCGCCTCAGGGATGTGTTGCTGTTGTTTAATGAACAGCGGAGCAACACGAACAAGAATCCGCATGAAATTTTCGGCAGCCGCCGCAGAGAAGAGGGGTGCAGCTTCATGCAGACTATGCAGCAGCTGAAGCAGTTGCAGCAGACAAGTATGCAGCTGATTGGATGTATCTTTCAGCTTCTCTGGCAAATCTGAAAGCAACGCATTCCGAAGCAGAGCGTACACGCGTGATCGCGCAGCGCGCAGGGGCAGCGTCAGCGACGCAACCAGCACCAACAAGGGCAAACGAGACGCCAGAAGAGGGCTCGTACCGTGTATGTCATCGGTCAGAACAAGCAGCATGTGAAGCAGAGCCGAGAATTCTTGTTGGTGGGAATGGCGTTGCTGTAGACTTTGCTGCTGCTGGTACTGCTGCATTTGCTGTTGCAGCCCCTCCTGGATCCATACCAACACCCGCGTCTGGTCGGCTACACAGCTCCGCCGGAATAAAACCGTTAGCGCCTGAAGCGCACACCTTAAGCCAGAAATACTGCCGTACACCCCAAACGCTTGCCGAGTGTCGTGACAGCCGAGCCGCCTTAGCCCCGACAGGCCGTAAATGCAAGTATCCCAACGTAAGTGTAAACAACTTACCTCCTTATAGGCAGCAAGTTGTTCGATTTCCTCGTCATCAAGGCTGCTATAAACGACTTGCTGTTGCTGTTCTTGCAGCATTTGCTGCTGCTGTGCTGCTCCCATCAGCGCATCAACCTCAGCCAGCTGCGACAACCGAGAGGCACAAGTATCGATCGAGTCAGAGCATCCATCCAGCAGCTTCCATGGCAACAGCAGGAGCGCGGCACAAGCAGCATCTCTAACACCAGTGGCAAAGGCTGAAGCCTGACCCTCTTGAGTAGCACTTGTAACAACTCCAGCAGAAGGCTTTCAAAACGGGATGAGGGCAGCGGCTGCAACAGCATGGCTTCATGACGCCTCAGCAAGGACGACTTGCTTAGTAGCAAAGAAAGCGATGCGATTACAGTGCTCGACACCTCCAAGCCTCCAGAACCCAGCAACTGTAACGAAAGTGGCACCAATGACCACATAGCCGCCATACCCTGCATCAGCAGCCAGCACGAATCCAAAGGGGAGGGGGAATCGTTGATACAAGGCCTTTCATGCATGCATCCAAGATCACGTGCAGCGCCTCGCAACTCGCGAAGGATCAGCAGCGGACAAGTCAACGGTCTCTCTGCCGTCTCTCCCCCGCCATATTGTCTCCAGTCCCATGCATTACAACGTGCCCGCTACTAGTCAAGTCCAATCGTGGGCAGTTGCCATCTCAAAAGGTAATTTGCACACCTCTAAGCGACCCGCACATACCCGCAGCTGTCTGGTGGAGGAAAATGCGTGCAAACAAGTGAAAAGAGGCCTCTCACCCGCTGCAATAGCTCCCTTCGACTCCTGTCAGTAGCTGGTGGACTGTAGTTCCCTCGATCGGAAACCCAGGAGTCGCACTCTCCCGCCGTCTCAAGTTTCTCTGCCAGTGCAGCGGATGCCTCTGCCAGCGCTGCTACTGCTGTGTTCACCATGCTGGCGAATGGAGTGAGCATTGTTGGCGATGCTGCGATTTCAGCGTGAGGAATGCAATGCAGCAGCCACTCCACAAGCTGTACGAACACCACAGACAAGAAGGGCATCCAAGCAATACGTTTTCCTACTGCGAAAGGCATAGAACAATGCCTAGACCACCTGCTGCTCTTCCTGAATCTCACCTTCATACGGCAAAGCAGATCGATCCTGGCTGCAGGCTCCATCTTGCGGTGTATGAAAACTACGATTGCAGAAGCAGCTTCGGGGTAGCCTGATGCCAGCCACGTGTCTCCCAACAATTGCAGTAAGTTCGGTGTGCTACTGCTGTGGTCGCCTCTGTGGTCGCGCACCTCCGCCACTGCTATCTGCTCCGGCAGCAGCAAGTCGATCCATCCCACGTATCGCTCAACTACGGAGCAACAGAGCTGCAGCACACTGCCCAGTGCCGGGCTGTGCTTGTGCAGCAACTGCAAAAGCCGCAGCAGCTGCAGCAGCATTGGGGAGAAGGGGGGAGGGCAGGTTGCAGTGGTCGCGTTGGGGTTCACATTTTCGTCATACGGAAAGGAGTTCTTGAGTGCTGCCGAAAGCTGCAGGCATAGAATCACAGAATCATCATAAAATCGCCCACCACACTGCTGAGCTGCAGCGCAGCCGGCAGCACCTTCCCGTCTCCACAGACAAGAGCGAACCAGCAGAACAACACCAACAGCAACCCCACCACACCAACTAGGCCCCAACCCCTGCAATCCCTTCGCATGTGTAAAAACGCATACAGGGGAGGCAGGTGCATCCTCTAGATATTCCTGATGGAGCACCAGCAGCACCCGCAATGCCACTCGGAGCGACTCCAGTATGGCTGCAGCACTATGTACTGCTTCCGAAGCACACGACGCGCTGCTGCACGCCATGCAACGCTCCGCAATCGCTGCTGCTGCTGCCAATGCTTCCGCTGTTTCCTCTCCCGCTTCGCGGAGATGCAAGCACAGGGCAGAGATCCCTTGGTGCAGCAACTGCCGCAGCGGCATGAACGCCGCCTTCGTCCCCTTTGCTGCTGCGACTGCTGCTGCCGCTGGAGCTGCTCCACCGACGTCTGCTGCTAACAACCGAGCAACCACCAATGCCAACTTGTTATGCACAGCAGCAGCGTCGGGACTGGATGCCGCGTCTGTTGCAGCAGCAGCAAACGCCGCAGCAACACCCCTCGGTCTGCCTCCCCCGCAGCTGTTACTGCATGCCCAAAGCGAATCGCTGCACACCCTCAGCCGCATCACGTTGAACAACATCTCCTGCATCTGCTGCCGCTGCTGCTGCTGCTGCTGCGGGAGCAGCTGTAACAACTGCTGGAGAGCAAAAAACTTTGTCTCCAAAGAGCAGCGCGCTCGCAAAGCCGACAGCAGCAAGACGCTGCCGCTGCTGCTGCCGCATAGTGCTGCAACACACACACACACACACGATAGAACGCCATCAGTAGCCAACGCAACACACCACACCACACTGGCCTACTGCACCCTGTAGATCTGCTGCTACTGCTCTCCGCACTTGATTAAGTCCACGCAAAACACCTGCTTCCCACAAAACTCTCCAATGCTTAAGGTGCACGCGGCATTGCATGGATCTTCATGCAGAGCCACACACATGAGAAGAGCAGCTGCACTGCCGAACGCCAGCAGAAGGAAGCACAGCGCCAACGCGCCAGTAGGACTACTAAAGCAGACGGCACACTTCAGATAAACCACGATCGCAGCATCCCCTCTCACCTGTCAAATACTGCTCCGCCTCGCAGCGGTTCTCTGGACTAACAGGTGCGTTCCCGTGGGCGAAAAGGGTGCTCACAGCCCTTTCAAACTCTTCGACTTGCATCTTCCGGGGGCAGCTGTTTTCTGGCGCTGTCAATACTCGAGCTGCAGTTGGTGTTTCTTAGGCAGCCGAGGGGGCTACTCCTCTCCACACCAACAGCAGCCGCTCGCTTGTTGCCACTTGTGCCGCATCGGACTAGGTGAGCATCTGGCAAGCAACAGTAGCAGCACGAGCCGCCTGCACCGAGCACCTCAGGTCGATGAGCCTTTTCTGCGGCCGCTTCTGTTGCTGTTAGTGCTGGTAGTGGCTCAAAGCTATGGGTATTCGCAGATTTCGTCCTGTCCCCCCTTTCAGACAATCGGTTCGCTGTTGCTACGATTAGGGGCTTGTCTGCGCTTCGGTAGCAGCATACACCTCGTGAGTGTCTGGGTACCTCACTGTGGGAGAGGCCAATGAAAGCTTCCTCCTCTCCAATGGCTGCTGTTGTGATCAGTCTTGAACGCTACTGCATGAGAATACCACTGGTGGTAGTCCACCACGATCGCGGTGACAAGCATACCATTAGGACCCCACGTGCTGCAGCAGTTGGCACGCTGTCACCGTTGAAGTCATTGACAACTCCCCTCACGTTTCCTGTAGATGCTCCAAAACGATTACCGCCGGATATATCAGTGTTGTTGCTTTGCCCGTTAATTGTGCTGCTGCTGTACCAGGGCTGCTTCCGCTGATGGCCGTGTCGCGCCGGTACGACCAACGATATTTTGTCGCCGGTTACATTTTATAC
Organism: Cyclospora cayetanensis; assembly: GCF_002999335.1. Taxonomy (NCBI): domain Eukaryota; phylum Apicomplexa; class Conoidasida; order Eucoccidiorida; family Eimeriidae; genus Cyclospora; species Cyclospora cayetanensis. Next base: position 226,372 of record NW_020312492.1, on the reverse strand, counting down.
ACTGACCCTTCTGGGCTTGCAGTTATATTGCGCATGCAGACTTCTTCATCCTGTGTGGGGCAAGTCGCATGCGGAACCGAGCGCAACAGCTTCGCAGCGGCAGCAGCAGCACCAGCCCCAAAACAGTGCCGCTGGAGCAGCCGCTGCTGCTGCCTCGTATCATCATAAATCATCCAACATGTAGTAGACTGGACCGTTGACGGCATCGAGTCATCCGGTATTGAGTACACTAGGTCATCTCTTTCAGGGAGTACAACTTTCCGGCTCAGCATCGCATTGCTCTATAAAACTGTGTCTAATTGGTGGATTTGTTGTATTGTACCAAATACTCAGTACTGTCTGTTAAGCAGTATTTTTCCGAGAGAAACTGACAGGGTCATGCAGAAATGTGCATAGGGCGTACCTCCTGCGTTGCTCGGCGCTGCATGTACTCACCCTCTGAATATGCAGTTGAATTGTGCTTTCAGTTTTGTATTTTTTGCATGACAGATTTCGCTGCATACTGTACGGATATAGGCTGCGTGGCTGCGCCTTAAGTAGGTATGTAGCATTCCTACTATGGTCTCCATAGATACAACGAAAACCACCACAACTGTATTACAACTTCGCAAGCTTTCCCGCCATTCAAACACGCGGTCCCGTCTTGGCATCATCTGCTATTCCGAAATAAGGATAAAAGAAAGCCAAAAGTGCTATGATCGAACTGGCTGCTCCGTTGTACTGAGCCAAACTACACTTTTGCGCCTTCAACTGCATGAAATTGTGTAGCTACGGAGCACTGTGCAATGTACTGATTGCTTTGTCTGTTTGTGCTCCTTGAATATTTCAGAGGAGTAATAGCTTGATATGATAAGGCACACTGTTTTTTTCGCGTGCGCTAGATGCTGTTTGCGACTAGCTGTAAATACTCGGCGTGCTAACGCAGTGCAGCCAAGTGCCCACAAGCTGCTCTTATCCCCTTCTCTCAGGACTTCTGGGGGCCCAGACAGCGAAACACGTATCTTCTTCTGTAAGCACTCAGCGAAGCTCTATTGACTTTTACTGAGTCTGATAATAGGGGTCACTTTGCGGAACGTTAGGTGAAACGTTTCCGGTGGCTGCACTGGGTGCTCTGATGCAATCGTTCCCTGCTCATCCAACGGCAGAGATTGCAGTCAAGCGCTTGGATTCCCTACAGAGATCGTATGAATTCAAGCAAAGCATCTGCTAATTCAATAATCCCATTCTTATTTTCGTTGGCAACAGGATGGGCACGTACTCCACAACTTCATCGCCCTGGTCAAGATGTAACTCCGTTTGTACCCTGCAAGATGGAGAGAGAGGAGTGCTTAACGCTGCATGCTCATTGGAAGCAGAATAACATCATTGGTGGCTGCAACTATGCACAAAAGGTCGCGTGCCTGCAGATACCACTATGATTCAAGCCTCCTTGCAAGCCCTGACTCATCGGTCGATGTAGAGATCAGCTAAACAACGAATTTTGTGAGAACTCAGAACGCTGAAGCCAGATATCCGTGAACTGAGAATAAAAAGCTCTGGTCGTAAAAGCTTCGAAGTAGACTAACAGCTGCTATAGCACTTACCCAACTTCAGTCTAATCGAAGTGTCACGTTGGCTGGTTCATGCAGACCGAATATCACCCTCTTCTAAGCCAAAAACTATGGACAACGGAACAGGACTTAGCGGAAGCAGGCTGCTTGGTGACCAACCACGGTGAGACAAGAAAGCGGCAAGTCCGCCTTGCTAAGTGTAGTACTGTGAAGGGGGCCACACAAGATAGAGCCGCAGCTGGAAAACCACCGGGTTGTAACTTCTGCGCTGATTCAAGTTCACATCAAGGGTCAAAGCCTGCCTGGGCTACTTGTCACTGGACACAACGTGGATCTGGTATTCGAGGAGACGGCGCAGAAGTGCAGTCTGCCTGTCCACTGGCTAGTGCATTCCCCAAGACTTAGTTGTGCTGACGGCTGGTAGAACACAAGGACTGGCAAGGCCAAAGCAAGCAAATACCACTTCAAGGCAAACTGCGTCTAAGCCAGCAAAATTGTGACCTCAATCTTGGATCCATCTACCACGACATAGTCCTAGGTATGCCGTGCGTCAGCCCATGGAGCGTGCGCATTTGATCAGTGCTGCGTGCTGTGGAGTTCAGTGAGGGCGAAGGAGCTAGGACAACGCAACTTGTAGCCTCATGAACAACGATAATCTTGTTAATGATGAGTGGGTCGGATACGGTGCCTCATCAAGGATGACGTGGTATTGCAGAAAGCACTAACGAACTCGGAATCGCTATCCTAGATTCATACTACTTTGTACAGCTCTCAGACATAAAGTAAGAATAATTAGGCAGCATATCAAACCGTGGAGAAGCTGTATCAAGAATGGAAGTTGGCAAATCTACTGAGTGTACTGACAATGATGTAGACGTCATCCCAACCTCTGGCCTTCGGCAGTCCAACAATGACGTTCATTGTCAGATCGGTCCGATTTACTAAGCATCTGGAAGGCGCTGTAAGAGGTCTAGATTAGGAGAATCGTGCGGGTTCAGCTACGGACACTCTGGGCATGGTAGCGCATACTCCTCTGGCACGGGACGCATCCCAGTCCAGCAGAAGGGCCGGGAGATCTTTCCATTGTGGTCTAAATGTTTTGATTACGCCCAAAGAACATGTCAACACGCCTTGCGCAAAAAGGCACTACAAAGGTGAGTCGCTGTGTACGGGCGACAAAGTACTCGCGTTGCTTTGGACCAGAGTACGTCATCCTCAACATGACGGTGCTTCACCCTTTTGCCATTCAGGGTAATGCCAAGAGTTCTGGATGCATGGGCGTCAAATGAGTCTCAATAGAAGCCGTGGATAATCTGTAAGGAGAACGTTTGCATTGTATAATGGTGATTGGCCAAGCCAACAAGCCATGCTACGGCTATCAAAGCCTTAAAACTTTTCACAATATACAATTAAGACTTATCGTGGATTTGGCCAGTGATTTGACGCCCACGCAGATAATATCGGCATTTTTCCACGCCTCACCAGCTCTCACTAAGTTCCTTTTTCCGCCTTAATAATGCTGCTCGGTTTCTGCCAAGCTGTGAATGAGAAGCAATATATAAGCAGCGAGTACAGTGTTTCTGCTCAGAACCGTGTCCTCTTACTGCTCTGCAGAGCCACCCCATGACAACTCTGCGTCATCGTGTTGAGGCACCGGAATCAACCCATTCATCATACACATCATGAGCGCTGTTAAGTGGCAAGGCAGGCTTGCCACTTCCTTGTCTCACGCTGTTGGGTCACCAAGCAGGCTGTTTCAGCTGGGCCCAATCCCGGTGTACAAACTCTTTGGCTTTACACATGCGCCTGCAGCTCCAAATGCTATGACCCGATATTCCAAGATGGAAACGGATGATTTGGTGGGGGCCGTCTTGGTCCACTTAGGAAAGCAGTATCTCTCCAGTTTTATGTCTGTCCAATTTCGACTGTAGGCTAAGGCCGGCTCACACAGCCCCTACATTCTAAAATCTTAGAGCCTTGGGGTGGATTTTCTTACAAGCCAAAACGCAGGATTTGCTCTCACTCGCTCTTGAAGCACCAAAGTAATTCATCTTTTGTGGATGCATCACTCGAACAAAACCCTTAGCCCTAAACCGCATGCTCTGAGACAGAGCAGAATCCCTCGACCCTAAGAATATCCTCCAATCCTTACTAAGATAATCTAACCGACTCGGCAGCACCGTGCAGCATGTGCCATTGCCTTGGCTTCTGAGTGACAGCGCCTCAGCTGCACCCCAGCCCTCCGCCCCGTTTCCCCAGCTCCCCAAAGGTCCGAATACAAAAATTCCATGCGTTTTTGAGAGCATTGATGCGCTTACCATGCATCTTAATTTTCCCATCCAAATCAAAGAAGGCCGTCTGCAGAAGCGCAAATCACAAACGCTTGAACCCCGACCCACGTGATCCGACCCACACGCCGAGGACTCCCACGAGACTAATGCTGCGTTGTTAGCGCCGCAGTATTTTGCTGCTCGTCGACACCTCAATGACGTATCCATGAACACTTGTGTCGGTTGGCAGTCTGTTACTTTCTACAGGTGGGGAGCTACTGTATTCACAGCAGAGTTCAAGCAGGCCTCTGCCACCTAAACAGGAGTTCTGCCACCGTCTGCTCCTTTTGCGAGAGCGTCTTTCACACTTTTTCCAACGAGAGTGAATTTGGATTACTGAAAAATCCAAATGACCTAAACAAAGCCAGACAACTGCTGTAGGGAAACACACCGCTTGACTACATTCCAGGACAGTTGATAAGTGGGGAGCAGCTGCAGCAAATGCTGCCGTATTAACAACGAAAGCATTGTAGCCAAATTCCTTGTAGGGAGACACTTGACTCCAAATACCATTCAAGCTTCACAAAACGTTGTTGAGCGTTTTTCGAAAAGACCACCCTATATCCGCTGCTCGCACCCATCAAGAGTGACGACATGAAGAGTGGAAAACGCCTAGGGTGGGTGCGAATGCACCCTTAAAGCACCTCGAGCATGCACAGCTAATTGCACGTTGCATGCAGTGCCGAAGCTCACAAAAAAGCTTCTCGCTGTTTTGAGTTAATGCTCAAAAATAATGTACGAACAACCAAAGCGCAATGCTGCTTCTTCACTGATTCTTGGTATAATATTAGTACTGTGGTAGAAAGTGCCAAAGTATAGCACAGTCTGCTACCTCGTATGTGCAGCTAACTGCGAGTGCTCGCCATGCTCTGAGAGTGCACTTTGTTGCACACTAGCTGTTCACTTTCTATTTACTTATGATACATGAGACTGAGTACTCGGAAGGAGGAGAGTTTTGGTGAAACGACTCTGAATAGCTTTCTGTTTGTTTCTTAAAAGTAGGTTTGGGCTTGGCTGGTCTCCATATGAAGGCTCCAGGATGTGCACTACCCACGTGTAGAAACCTACGCAATTCTCCACCTTATTGATTTTTTGTAAAGCACAACTGTAAAGCTATAGCCAAAAATTCCCTGTCCAAGTACTAGGTGACCAAGAGGGGTATAATTCTTTTAATGGTACACTCCGTGTTGTTTGATGTTAGCGAAGAAAGAGATGAAAAACATACCATGAATGGTACTCACGCAGGATTTATATGCACTGATTTGAAGCAAAGAGCACTAATGCCGCCATACATAACGGGGTCTTGGGATATCGAGCAAATTAGGCCACCAATCTGAACTTCATCGCGCCTTTGATGTTACCAACCTGCTTAGTGGACATATAATTGCACAGAAATAATCCACTAAGAACAAAGAACATGCCACTATTGCTTACTCAAGCGATCAAAGAAATCGATTGTCGTTTTGTGCATGAAACCAGATCAGCCCCTGGTTTTTGTGTGCATGCAGCCCAGGCAGCAATTTACAGCCCCCCAGTGGTTATGCCCTATGGCTGGTCAAAAATATAGGACTAATTCCTCTTATTTTCTTTATTTTCTTTTCCTCTTCATTTTCAGTACTCACCGACGGCCTGAAGCCTCCGAGATCTGTAGGGCCTGTCCTGACAACATCGAGCCACGTGCGCTTTGCAGGTCACTTCCCTTCCTTTTCCTTTGCTCTTTCCATCCTGTGGCTCTCCTATCCTCGGTTCACTTGTGTTATAGCCTTCGCCGTGTCTTCTCCGGTGGATACCTTTCCGGATTTGCCTCCCTTCCTACTGTCTTTCATATAGCGTTCGTTTTAGTCCGTTCGCTGGTTGGCCTAGGGGGGGCTTCGTGCCAATGGAGGGCTGTAGTGCTTGCTGTGTCCATTCACTTGAGGAAAGGCAAGTGCCTCTGCAGAGACTCTCTCAGGGGATCATTAGCACGGACCAACGTCAAACGAACTCACACATAATATGCAAGTCTAAGGTGAAAAATACCTTGCTTCCGTTCCTCAAGCACTCATGTCGTCCGCCAATTTCTTGGGCGGCTTTGGTGATTAGCGTCTTTTTGTCGTTGTGTGGGGCCCTGGAGGTATCAGCTACACCTCTTCTCTCATTGACAGGGACAACGGATACAAGCTGGAGCTCTGCGTTCATTGGGACCCTACTTATGATCATTTGCTCCGAGTTAGGAGATAAGGTGTGTTCTATTCTTATTTCCCTTCGAACCATTTGTACACTTTGACATTTCGCCGCTCTTTAGTTGATCTTTAATGATTATTCGTTATTCGCTTTCTGATACACTATTCAATAATCTGACAGCAGAGAGAGCTCGTAGCTTCGCTGCCACGGTGGTGGGCTTGCTGTGACCTCAGCATAATGACCAAAGGACTCTCCTTTCGTGCATGTGAAAATATGCAATTCTACAGACATTTTTAATCACTGCCATTCTTTCGATGCGCTGCACGAAGAGCGAATCCTCTGACAAAACAGGACCGCACGTGGGCACACGCTGGCACGTCTTTGCAGGAGGGTTTTTGGCTTTGGCGGTTATGACCCTTTTAGCTGCAGCAGGTGGACGAGTAATCCCGTTGTTTCTCAAGCAGGAACTGCGCACTGTCTTTATGGCTGCTCTTCTTGTGCTTTTTGGACTTAAAATGCTGTACGATGCCATGATCTATGAAGAGAATAATGAAGAACCAGGTACATGAGAAGAGGGAAATAGATAAATGTTCCTGAAGATCTTGATACATCTAATACCTTATGGATTTCTCTGTTCATCTGTACACATATATTTTTCTCTATTATGGACCCATGGGTTCGGAAAAGAGGCAAAGGCGTCGGGGTTGAGTGTTGCCAGGGCCTTCTTCGCGCTGTAAGGATTTAAGTTATCATGATTATGTTTGATGCCTTTAAATGTGATGCTTTTAATGCAGTGTACTCGTATATCTTTTTCTTGCCCCATCAGGCTCATTATCACTTCCCTCCTCCGCGCCGTGTTTCTTGCTCTTTGCGATGGTCCTTGTGTGGTCCCTGCGGGTTTTCAATTTGCTTGGTGGATTGAGTAAAATGAGACAAGTTATATCTAGTGTCTTTATTCCCATGCTGCTTGTTCCATCGTTTCTAAGATCGAATTTTTTCCATCCCCATATTCTTTCTCAGTATCTGATTAGGCGCCCTATCTCTTCATTGTAGAATAATCCGTCCCACAGAATTTTCTTTATCTAATGCGTTCCGCAGAGGAGCTGAAAGAGGTGTCGCGGCCTGAGCATGGAGCAGCGTTAGTTGGGCCCTCGCGGCTTCTTCGCGCTGCCCGCTACTTCTTCAGTCCTATTTTCATACAGGTAAAATGCATACTCCTTCAATTATTTATATACTTAAGAGTAGATGGAGTTCTACGGCAAGCCGGGCTGCGAGCGTTGGATTGAGGGCTACCATGTGCAACTTTACTAGCTTTCTAACTCAACCCATTTTTTCTGACCTGCACGATCGTTAGACGGCCATTTGGTATGTTTGTGCGTGTGTATTTGGGTGTGCCAGTACTGGCAAGAGGCCCCATTAGGTTCTTTCCTTAAGTTACCTTGTGCTGGTAGTGCGACCCCAGAGCTATTGAGCTTCTGAATTAGTGTGGTTTTGTGTCGTATAAATTAGGCATTGACGAGAACGAAATTTTGAATGTTCTATTTGCGTCTCTCCAGGCTGCCTCATTAACACTAATGGCTGAGTGGGGTGACAGGTCTCAGCTTGCAACATTTGCCTTGGCGGCAGATAGAAGCGCTTCTGCGGTTTGTCTTGGTAAATTTTCGAAGTGTTTGCTTCTAGGGTCAGAAATTTACGCTCTAGGGGTTCGCACTTCGTCAGCGGTAATATTCCAGAGCCTTTCGAGCTTGTAGCAAGAACAGCGCAAACACATTACCTCTGGGCTTCCCCACGTGACGTGCTTGCTGCTCTTCTACTGTGCTTCGGGGATGGGATTCAGTCGTTAAAGAGCGCAAAAAAAAACTTCTCGACTTCTGTGTCGAATCTTTTGTTCCCATAGGCACACTACGGCTGCCGGGGAATTGACGTACTGGTTGATTGTACTCTTACGTCTTCATTGTTTGCAACCGCATTCTGTTTTTTGAGTATTATTCACAGGGGCCATCTTGGGCCACGGCCTGTGCACAGGACTCGCCGTCTTAGGCGGCAACGTTCTTGCAAAAAGGATTTCAGAGCGACTTGTTCTACTTATCGGAGGTCAGGGATTTTCAGATGGAGAGACCTAGTTACTGCGGAACTGTAGCTCAAAATAACACGTTAGGCTATATGAGCAACAAAGTGTGTGCGTTTGTAGGCTTTTGAACAAGTGTGCACGCGAGACAGCACCCACCCACTCATCTACATGCTTGCGCGAGCGCACTTGGTTTGTTCTCATGGGGGAAAGTTTGTTTTGTGAGCTGCGAAAGTCGTGCTAAAGTGTCTATGTCCCTCGCAGCTTTGCCTTTGATTGACTTCAGGGATCTGTTTCTTATCATTCGCCCTCTTCACCGTCGTGGATGAGCTGTTCAGTTCAGGAGGTATTATGAAATGAGAAGTGCCACGATAGTTCGCAGCTTTAGAGCCATTCATTTGATGAGCCTCAGGTGCCAACTTGCTATCCTAACTCGCCCCATGTCGGCCCAGCACTCACTGGCAGGTCGTCTTAAGGAAGGGCCCCCGTTCGCTACGCGACGGAACCTACAGGCGTTTGACGATTCATGAAAGCTTTTGGTAGTTCCTTGGGGTCTCTATAACACAATGGGCGCGGTTCCATGTGCGAGCAATCACTTGAAAAGTTCGCCAGGCAAAGAGAGAGAGCAAGAAGTGCCCCAGGCCTCCATTTTTCTTTTCTGTACAACAACTCATTGACAGGCTATGAGGAATTCTGTATCAAGTCAAAATTTGGACATCGAACTAGCTTGAAAGTAGATGCCCCAAGTGAATGTAGCAAAGCGGACGAGCGCAGGATTTAGGTACAAGGTACTTCTAACCGCGGTGCAAAGGGAAAGACTGTCAAACCCTTCAGGTTGTGCACCCGCGTGAAAAGGAGAAACAAATAATGAGTGAAATGGAATAAATCCCTTCGTGGTAACTTTTTTTAAGGAGAGAGGAGGTGTTGTAGCCGATTATCTGAACTGGCGTTGAGGTGTATGTCCAGTTTGTGCACTCTCGTGCGAATCGTTTACCAACAAGGTGCCAAGCTCTGTGTCTCCTCTCAGAGTCACGGACTACGCAATATACCGAATTCTCACTTGTCGCCTGCGGGCAGTGTGGACAGCGACCACCATTTATCGTTTGACCACCATTTTGTCTGCTTCTGCAATAGGCGGCATGGCTGTACTCAATCCAGCTTTCCTCATTTGCTTTTTTACAAGCGTTTTGGTCAATGGACATGACCATCAAAGCATCCGACGGAAGTTCAAAATCATGAAAGAAAACGAATTACGTCTGTTGGGGGAGCCACAAGTCAAAGTTGAGATTCTGTGGGTCGGTTGGCACCAGTAAATTGTAAGTCAGCGAGCATATGCTTCATTTTGGCTTATCCACTCATCAGCTATGAAGCATTGTGCCCATTCTGCAAAAGTGTAAGCCCCGAATGCCTTCATCTTACAGAGCCTTAATCAAAATTGTCCGTATTTCTCCTCGACAGTACATTACAGGACAGGTTGCAAGCACCATGAGAACAGAATTAGGAAAGATGGTGGATCTGCATTTTTATCCTTACGGTACGCTGATTAATCTGTTTCTGTTCGTTTCAAAGGAGGAAGGCGTGGATTGCGAAACACTGGAATGGGTGAATTCGTCTGCAGGCAACGCAGCTGAGAGCGACGGAGTGGTGGAATGCCAGCATGGTGCTGAAGAATGTCAACTGTGAGCTCGGACTTGCCTCTATAAATCATTTTCTTGTTTAGATGTACGGAGATGACGTCTGTTTTATTGTAAACAGTAACACATTATCAGCCTGTGGCCTTAAGAAGCTGCAAGGGGAACCGGAAAGCCGGCTCTCTTTCATTGAATGGTACGTTTTCGTGCACGCCGCTGTATTTGCGTCATAACAACAATTACCGAAACAAAGTCGGACGGTTCGTACCAAAGCTCCACGTTCATTCGTACCTCATGACTATACGAAAACCAACAGAAAATAGGGATAAGGTTGATCTCACCGTTGGAAGCATGTCCTATTTCTGTATGAGCAAAATATATTTCCTCTGTATTTTCAGCGTTGAGACGTTGGATAGCGTCGCAGACGGCAAGTGGAGAAATTGCCTATCTGTTGCTGGGACACGCAAAGCCGAAATTGAAGGTTTGTTGGTTAAGGACATGAATTAGTCCAAACTGCAGCCTTTAATATAAGATCCTTTACTCGCAGCGTGCTTTGAGGAAGATGAAGGCCAAGCTTTGTTGTAAGCGCCTTCTTATTTAATAAAATTCCTGTTTTCAGCATTTCATATGACACACTTCAGGAAATCAGTGGGGAGGTTCTCCAGACGGTTTGAGTACGACTACGTCCCTTGGGTAATAGTGAACGGGAGACATATGCCGAGCTCTGAGGCAAATCTCACCATCGCTTTGTGCGAAGAGTACGCTACTCATACGACGCCTGTGCTACAAGTAGTTGCTATTCCACTTGTCCCGAGCTCTGCGCATTACTTAATGGAGTACACAACACTTTTACTTATTCTCAGGCTGGGGTCCAACAGACCACACATCTGCTCTACTTTATCTAAAGTGGGTGCTGCGAGTTTCCTGGATGAAGGCCAAAGATGCTACAGGGAGCAGCAAAGAGATCATGGCGAAAACGAATGATACAATGAGGGAAAGGGATTCCCGGTTGTATATGATAGCAAAATCTGAAACATCAAACATTGCTTACTCTATATACCATGTTGAATACCTCGTTCCGCTTCTTCCTAATGGCCTACGCTGCAGGCCTCCAGGCGCAACCGAGTGTCGCCCCACCTCGTGTTTCGAGGGAAACTCCAAAACAAACAAACTATGTATACGTTGGTGAACTGATGATATTTAGCGTTTTGCAAAATTAAAGTGATATAGTCAAGTTTTGCAGATAGTGCAACATGACCAAGCCAATATGCAATAAAATACATGGCACAGTGGAAGTGACAAATGCACTAGCAGGCAAAAAGAAGCAAACTGTGTTATCGTCACACGAAGCGTAATAAAGTGGTAGCTAAGAAGTGTAGGACATGGTGCCAAGTTCTCTGATTTTATTGCCATGGAAAATCCACACCGCAGGCATGTCACTCTATTTGTTGGATGGTGTTCATGACCCCGCCCACCCTACCCCTTGGTTTTTGTAAATTCCGAGATGTAGATGCATGCAGTGTCTTCTGTGCCTTTTGTATGCAAAATACTAAATTTCGCATTACTCACAGAAAAATCAAGGTATTATTTTTTAATATGCAAAACATTTCGTCAATAGTTTCATCGGGTTTTACTGCCGTTCGGCGTCGACGTGTGCTTCAGCATTATGTTCGCAGACTCTGTGGAGAATATCCTAACACGTTCCTCTGATGGTACCACATCGAATTCCACAGATGTTTTCGGCGAGAGGGGTGAAAACAGCCCCAACAATGCAAGCAATGGGCTGAAGCGGGAATGCTTGAAAGCAGCACTCGATTCTCTTGAAGGAGTGCATCTTCTGCCGTGTCAGCTTAAATACAGCGGCCTGGCTCCCGTATCCAAGCTCTTTTGCCCCAAACCTCTGCGTCCAGCGGATCAAGAAAAAATGGTTGGCAATGGAAGACTAGAAGTGCTGCTGCATGGGCGCTGGCTACGCGGCCAGCAGCAGCAATTAGCCCAAAGCCCAATAGCCAGCAAGTCACAGCTGCGGGGTTTTGTGGTTGCGCCACAGAGTATGAATTGCACGTTTAGTGGAATCAGAAGGTGCTTCGATCCAAAGAATACAGGAGAGGGAAATAAAGGACGCGACTGCGTGGAGGCAGGAGAAAATGCCACCTGCGTCACTGAGCTTCGCCCCTGCGCCGATTTCGATGCACTTTGGTATGAAGCCACCAATCCATTCATCTACTTTACGTATTTACTTGAAGGGCATGGTGTGCTCAAACTCCATTGTTTTGAGGTTCAAGAGTCTATGAGCAGCATCGTGCAGCTACAATCATCTGTGGTCCCGGTCTGCGTTATCTTGTATCACTTCGTGGGTATTCTGGTGTGCAGCTACTGGAATCAAGATCGCGAGCCTAATGCTTCAGACGATATTCAGCAGAGTCTCTTCTTCTTAAGGGTTGCAGCAGCGGTGAGCTGTCAATTCGTCTTTTGTAGTTGATTAGTTGTAGGAGGCTCACAAAGTGCAGCGTTGGGTGTTAAAACAGATTAAGTACTGGCTCTAATAGCTATTTCGCTCGTTCGCTGTCTGCTGGCAAAGGGTTTGAGCTGACAACATGGTATCTGAGGTTGCCATAGAACACTATGTTGACTGTTTCGCTATTTGCAAACTGGTAATCCACCAGTCTGAGAGAGCGTAATTTGCTTTATAGTGGGATCTAAATTTAACTTGAAAGGAATGCTATGACCGGAAAATGAGACTGATGCTCATGCTGGAGTTGCACTTTTTGCAGCTTCACTGCTTTGAGGATGAGCTCGAGGAAATTGGAGTAATTCAGGACGAGGCAACCGAAAAGGTGATGGATGCAAGGGATCAATGAGGGCATTCATGACGCGTAACAAATCGGCGGACTGCGAAGCTAAATTCTGGGATTTCCCACTAGGTGCACATGTTAGCAATAGTGAAATAGCGGCACTCTTGAGGGAACGGCTACACTGGTGCCACCAGCATCACCTTTGACGAAAGCCTAAGCAAATGAAAAATATGCATCAGCGCGTGCGAAATGAATCAGCATCCAATGACTGGAAGTAAAAGGCACATTGTTCCTAAAGCTTTTGTTGGGTGACGGTGGTCACCAATCAAGGCCCCTCGCGGTAACACTGCGTTTTGCTACCCAAACTGGTTTTTCTGCGTACGTTCGAGTATGTACTGCGTCGCGCTAGAGCGAATATGCTTTAACATTTAGCAGAGTGGATTTTTCGGTGGGGGTTGCGCCAGATAGCGCGTGTTGATTCTTCGAGACTACGTCATCATGAGTTTCGTTGTTCCTGAATTTGATGTAAATTTGTAGGGGTAGCACGTTACCCAGCGCAGTTTGTGTTCGCATACCAGTCGTCGAAATCGTCATTTTCTGTATTTGCTTCCTGGGCAGTTTCGACATCTTTTTGCACTTCCTAGATGAGAGAATGTGAAAGATAAATAGCCAGAGCGGAACAGTATGCACGCGAGCGTACAGGGTAGACCAAGCGTACAACCCACCGGAGATACAGGACTGACTTTGTTCTGGTCTACTGGCGTTTCTTTTTCCCGAGAGGCTTGTTTTGATGCCCCTACGCCCTGAATTGTAAGAAACATACGCGCGAATCGGCGCAGGTGATGCTGTGCTGCATCCAGTTCGTCTTGCAAGTGGGCAACGAGACCCCGCAGAAAAGCGGGGGAGTCGTTCGAAGAGGTTTCTGTGCATGGCCCTTCGGGAGGCTGGAGCGTAGCAACCAGCTCGTCTCCCCTTCCTTCGGAGTGAGGTATTGGCGCATCGTTGGAACTCGAAATGGAGAGCAGGCGTGGGTATCGTTTTCTGGTACAGTGTGCGGAGAACACAAAATAGGTTAAGAAAGACAACGCAATGAAGGCGAAACGCATGGTAAAGTAAGCCAAGTTTCACACGCATGTATTGTTCTCGTGGTTTTCATTGCATTGGCGCGGCAATTGTCTCGGCAATAGCCTATCTTTTGCCAAGTGTGTGTACACCTTGGAGAGTTCAAAGTAGTTGTTGCGGGTAGCCCCTAAATCGCAGCTGCCATTTCGAATCAATTAGTATAAAATGTAGCCGGTGGCAAAGCTCCATTGGATAGACTTGGTGCCTCATGCGTTCAAAGTTCTGGATGTCGTTTTCCATGGTCGCTTGCCTCCCCTCCACGCTCCCCCACTTAGATTTTTCATAAACTGGTATGTAATTAAAACATAATGAATAAACACTCCTTGAGTGATGAAAATTACGAGACCCCACAAAAACGCGAGCGTTAAGCGCCACGCAGTTCTCTACATCCTCGATTTCAACGACACAGAAAAGCTGTCATCATACATGAGAATTTTAGCTTAGCATGCATTTAATTCATTAGTAAACTAGTTAAAATACTGTCTAAAAAACCAAAACCGACGTCCATGAAAATCCACCAAATCTGCAATATCGACGATGTGCCGCTGTGGAATAGAAATGTCACAAAAACACCAGCTTTACGGCGGCATTTCAGCGATGCACACAGAAATGCTTTTTGAGATGCTCCCTTCCATTCATTCAGATTCAAACAGTTTTTTTGTAAATGCACGAGACATTCGTCTTGTAGCCATGTGCACATTGGTTACACCTACAGCCTAACGCCACGCCCAAATTAGTCTACGCAACGCCTTGCGCAGGTTCTACTTGCAGTAAATCGTATATCCTTATCGGGAAAATACAGGAGCTGCATAAAGTGGCGTCTTAAACGTGTACGAGCACCACTTTCAGCTGAGTTGTTCGCTATTCGCTTGTTACTGGCAATTGGGTGGGCGCTAATGTTAAAGTTCAACATAGCACGGAGCAGCCCAGCCAAAATCCCCCTGCTTCTGTTCTAATCAAGTCCTGTCTTCCTCTCCTGTTTCTATGACAGTGAGTCTTATTTCTTGAGAGTTCACGTAAAGCTACGTCGGAGAAGGAGATGCAGTGCCTTCCCCGTAGGCAGCCGCAGCCGCCCACAGGTGGCTACGCATGTCGCGCTATTCGTAGCCTAAAAGCGCGAGAATCACCATGCCCCCTATAACAGCCCATTTAACCACCGGGTAGTCGTTTAATACAATGGTTACTTGGCCAACGTAAGGCAAGTACACAACGGTGGTACCCATGATGCTGCTGTCCTTGAGCCATAAGTCTTTGTCTGGAATAAAAGAGGTAGCATAAACAGCAAAAAGAAATGCGGATGACATAATTACTGCAAATAGCAGCTTCCCTTCTTACACTTATTCTGTGCTGTATTCTATGCACGGACACTAATCTGAAACACTTCTGTAATTTAGACTTGAGCGCGCGCATCTTACTGGCATAAAGGCCTCTGTCGTCCACAGAATTGTTATCGCCCTTCGTGAGCATATTAGACTCTCCCGAGGCGTTGGTATGCAGGCTAATCACACGGTGCACAATTGGAATTTCTCGTCCTTCTACCTAAAAAAAATCGAAAACACATAACAACAAAATAGCCTAAACTAGCAATGAAAGTAGTGCCAAAGTACGATTGTTCAATAAATGCAAGAACACACTGCAATTGTAGATATTTATCTTGTACACTAACACATTATGACACCATGCATTAGCACCGCAATGAAGAAACATGTATTATTGCTGCTGGGCTGCATGTGAAAATAGGTATTGTGTGTACTAGCCCTTACCTTGAATACGACTATGTCTCCAACAGCTGTACTTTGACCCCTGTCGAGCAGAAAGAGAATGTCTCCACGGCTAAAGGCAGGCAACATGGAGCCACTCAGTACAACAACCACAGGGGAAGGACTCCCAGCGGCCAACACCAGCACCTTCCATAGCATGAGAGCTGTAAAAACACCACTCACACAGGTCAATAGGCTCAAAACACAAGAGATAACTGTTGGATGGTGTAACGGGAGGTCTATCCACAACAAAACTGCGGATCCTACTGCTGGGACGCTAGGGGAGAAAATTGGGGTATGTGAGTGGTGATGCTCCTAAGGCGGCTCAAATAATGCTCCTGATTAATGATTATTTTGAAAGCAGTGGTTACTAGGGACGCAAAGTACCAGCTAGAATGACGCAGCAGATGCTGAGAACAGTTTGGCACGCATCGCGTGGCCGGCGGCAAAGATGCTTTACCTCCTCCCATATGGAACACCCGAACTTTGTGACTTCGCCCAGCATATTGGAAAGCAATAGAAAAAGAAATTTAACGGAGATAACAACAGCAAGAACAAAACCACGGGACAAGAGGGAGTCATACAGATGAGCCAGTCTCAATTGCCCCTTCTTGGTGATCTGGAGCTAGTGGCGCACAGAGAGCCCCCTCACGTCAGTAAATGGTTTGATAAATACAAATTCCTGTTGGGAAGAGCAAAAGGGTGAATCGCAGGAGCTGACTTCCACGGGTCGGGCTTGAATTTCATCAAGATTCGTTGCAAGCAGCAAACAGCCCGTCAATGTCCTATCGTCCGCTGATGGATTCCGCTGATTGCCCTTCCTATAGAGAGAGGCTAAATAAGATGGCAAATGACGCAGAAATAGGGAATTTTGCTGATGGAGAGCAACAACTCACATGCAGCCATCCGGCAGCCGACGGGACCCGCAACATGCAGGAGGCGGCAGCACGACAGTGGCTGAAGCAGCCGAGTCCGGCACAAAGTTCCTGCTTAATGTGCTCTAGGGTCGAAGTTTAGGAAAATGTGTCATGAATTAATTTCAAAACTACTTCTATGGGATCTAGTGTCGCCCTCCTTAGCTGGAGGCCCCACAGTGTCTCCCGATAGTTGGACAGGAAAGATACAGGACAATGTGTCTGTAGCGAAACAAACTGTAAATCAAGCCTCTAGCCGCAAATGGAGGCGTCAAACGTCATTTAACTTGTTTCGACGAAACAAACAATGACTCAAGCAGGCTTGGTACATGGCTACATGCGCCTCTCGTATTCCCATTCCCTGTCGGTTGTCTGATAAAGAATGAACAGGTAGTGGTGAAAAGGATCTGAACAGTACGTATCCACGTTTCCCAAAATAAGTAGCTAGAATAATGTGTGAATGGTTTTCTCAAGGGTATGAACATATGGTTGCCGGGACGCTGAGTGTAGTTGGCTACGTCGCACTGTACGCTCTGCGGGAACCCCAAATTTTCCGTTTAAAAATTTTGACTCCAGACCTCAATACTGTTGCAAAAAGTATTGTGATTTACCAACGGAGGCCTCCTTCTCTCTGGCATGCGTCCTTGAGGGTCTGGACGTGAGGGGAGAGGCACAGCCAGTCTAGTATTCTAACAAAGGTCTCTGGAGGGAGACACATAGATCCAGGCTCAAACAAAGCTATTAGAAATTCATTGGATGTTCCTCAAAATAGGTAGCTCAGTTCTCTTGCCGCGCCTCTCAGGATCTTCATGACGGAAGAGGTGCAGCTAGAGTGCGCCTAGCAGCGTCGGCGCTGCGAGCACGCACAGCTAGTTGCACATTGCACCTACCACACACACACACACACACCGCAGAGCTTCTTATTGTATTGAGCTAACAGTATTCTGCAATAAGAAGATATGACATCAGCCAAACGAACTACTCAGCTCTCCATGTATTTTCCGTTAAATATAATTGGTGTAGTAGGAAATGCCCAGGTGTAGCTTATCCCGACACGAATTCCCCTCACATTACGAAAACGCGCATTGTAGTCCGTGCCATTGCAATCTTTTCCTGATATAAATTTACGCGAAAGGTCAAGAATTTCACGTGTCACTGGACTATGGTTGCGACGAATGGCAGAGGAGAAGGTGCAAAAGTTTGATTGGCTTGTTCACTTATATGAGCAGCTTTTATGACTCAGGTTTGCTGCCGCGCAGTAGAATGCAAGGCCTGTAAAGGCTAGGGCAAGCAAAATGCCACTTAAATTAGAATAGATTCCTGTCAGTATGGTCCATGACTTTTATGTTGAACCTATGCGCCATGACGCATTCTCGCTATGCCATGGATGAGTCAAAGGAGGGCGCTTATGTGGCCAAGGTCACGCGCCGTGCAGGTCAGTGTGGCAAGAATTGCCTGGAACGACCATCACGTGGTATCCTCAGCAAAGCTCACTTTTCACGTCGTGAACAGCGTAGAGTCAGTACTTCAACAAGTTCATGCAGAGCCTTCATGCGATCTGGTCCGTAGTGCAAAGAACAGACGGTTCTGGCATCGCATCATGTCTGAGTGGCTCTGCAATCGACTCTTTATGGGAGAAATCGCCTGAATGCGCAGCCGAGGAAAATTGAAACGGGCAACTCCCAAGGAAGAATTTAGCGACATGCTAAATAAGGATGTGCTGCTAGCAGGCTAGCCACTTGCTGTTCGTCCACTGTACCTTTTTTGAGCTAGTCCCTGGGTCAGTGTCAAGCCATGCCGCCCAGTATCGGAAGCTCCTACAACATGAAGAGAAGCTGCACGAAATAATCATTGGCAAAACACAAAGCGCAGGAATCGGTGAGTTTCTCTGGACAAACACCACTATTGGTTCTGCAAAAGGACTGTAGGTGGCGCGTTTGCGTTACCTGTCAGTGCCTGAGCAAGAGCCCGGTGAAACAGACGTGCACAGAAGTACTTGATAAACTGCACGGACCAATGGTCTTCTGGACATTCAGCTTCATAGAAGCTTTCGGACTAATCCTGATTCGCTATGATGATAGGGACAAAACGGC
Source organism: Cyclospora cayetanensis (assembly GCF_002999335.1). Classification (NCBI taxonomy): domain Eukaryota; phylum Apicomplexa; class Conoidasida; order Eucoccidiorida; family Eimeriidae; genus Cyclospora; species Cyclospora cayetanensis. The sequence continues at coordinate 207,946 of NW_020312492.1, read as the reverse complement.
GCTCCACATGCTCACTTGCAAACTTGAGATTGCCTGTATACCAATTGAATTTGTTAGTGCCCTTGCTGAGCTAATTTGCAGGCTAATTATACTTACAAAGGGTCTAATAAGGTGAGGAGGCTAGCTATTGACATGGACGACGTCCAAGTCTGTAGCCGGAACGGCCAAGAGCACCTACAAGGCGTACGGCGTGCGGCGTACGCTTCAAGTGTTGCGGGACAACCAGTGGCATGTGAGGGCAAACGAGTGTTTATTTTCCGGCATCCACATTCTTAAGTGATATGTCTCGGCTGTAGGAATTAATTTCGTTCCGGCAAAAATTGATGCCATCAAGACATGGCCCTTGCCTTTGCACACCCGCAAGGACGTTGAAAAGCTCTGAGCTCTCATATTAGCACCAAAATTTCATTCCTGGGTCCGCTCGGAGCGCTGCTCATGCGGCCGGTCTACTTAAGAAGTCGCAGTCTGTTGCCTGGACATGAGGCTGACGCCGCAGCAATGAAGCTGATCAGCCTCCTTACAATTCCCCGCTTCTCCCTCTACCCGATTACGAGCACCATTTTTTCCTAGCAGGGGTGTCAGTAACCTGGTGGTGGACACTATTTTATCCTTATAATCGACCGCTTCCCCCACGCACTGAATCACTGCGTGTTAATTTCATCACACCGCTCAAACCGAGCAGCAGTATCAAAGGCAGGAAAGGGAGCATTCTGCACCAATGAAGCGGGGTGCGAAAAAATGTCGACACTATTTATATAGGTATCAAGAGTGAGCAACAGTCGTACGCACCTACCAGATAGTTTGCAGATCTCCGAGAATTCCAGAGCTGTGTGCCGACTGTAACGCCTCCTGCAGTACGCCTTAAGAGCGAAGTATGTATGGAGCATCCCCAACATGCTCGGCAACGGGCTTTCGTAACTCCCATGGGTCTAGCATTGTGTGTAGCGCGACTGCTGTTGTACGTAATAACTTTAAAGCGGATTCTAGCCCAATTGCGTGAGATGCTGTTTACCCTCATGCAACCGCTACTAATAGCAACATCCAGAATGCAAAACAATGAAGCACTATCACGTTAAGGATGACCTGCTGTAGCTCAGAGCAAAGCACAAACTCCTTGAATCGTGAGTACCAACTTTTCCCCGTAGTGTAGCCCTAACTAAAGCACACAAACATGCTCTGTGGGGCCACGATAGCTATCACAATGGACGTAAAGGGCTTTCCCGGTCTTCCGGTGGCCTAAGGGCTGCGGCAGCAGAGGGATACGCATTTTCATGCTGACACTGTCAACAGTTTGAGCAGCGCATTCCGGCCTTTTGCGCGGCAACACGGTTGCCAACTGATTTGGTTTAATGCGGCTATGGACTTTATTGTTGGACTGCCGGGGTCAAGGGCCAGGATAACGTCTACGTTGTTGTCCACAAACTTAGCAAATACCTCCTTTTATTCCTGTGCTTTAAGTCTGTCACCGCTTGGGAAATCGCTTCATTTTTGTCTGATGTCTGGAGGTTACCTGGACTTTCCAGGAGTAGCATTGCGGAAACGGACCTAAAGTTTGTTAATGCGTCCCCGTGTGCCTTGGTGACTCGCCTGTAAATTGCCCTAATATGATCACTTCGCACAATTCAAAGGTAGGCGGGCAGCGAGATCAAATTGGCGGACTCTTCTGCAGTGTTTACGACTACAGATTCACAGAAATCCATGTGCTTCTTTCGAAGTTTATTCATATTCTAGGTCGGCTTACAATAGGCGAGTCTACTTGTAATATTCGTCGCTTTCCCGCATTCCTAGTCCGCCACAAAGAGCGCCTTTCCAATCCGGCGCTGGACTTGGTAGTCTAGAGTCGGGAGCCACCCTTAGCAATGGAGAGACTCAAGGGATAGCTGGCTAGCGCACACTAATGTATCCACAAAGCTAAAGAGAGGCAATCACGGAGCTCATATCAGTGGCAGCCATCTGTGTGTTTTGAGCTTGGTGGTTTGATCCTAGCGGATCGGCTGGCTCTATGAGGTGCGTTAACAATTGACTACGCAAAAAAGTTTGCGACCGGATTGCTTGCACGTTTTGCGATTCTCTCATGACTCCATGCTCTCTCTTACACTACTGACTTCATTAAAAGCTAAAGGTGCCACATAATTGTTGAAATTGGCTTTGTTAAGAAGTCTCAGGATTCCTCGACCTATTTTCAGGCATCATCACGAAAACAAGCGACCTGCGTGGAGGCGGAGGATCCACAGGGAGCCATGTAAGTATTGGTTTTAAGAAGTGTTGAGCCTCGAGGACATACTAGGCAGAAAATTCTAGGGAATCATGTTGAAGTATGTGACCTCTTTGACTGGAGAAGGAGTATTGAGGGGTTTCCATGTTTTGGAGGGAATTTGTGGGTCTGTCTGATTCGCAACGCCGATTGCCAAGGCAGATACACATGTTTCCTTGTAATTCTTCTCTACACAAAGCTCTGCCTGAATAGCTGCTTTGATCCACGGATAGTGCTTGAAGATTGCCGGTTTCCTCAGAAACTTGTCCTCGCTTATATATCTGCGCAAGCGCTCGCACGTATACGGTCCCTGCATTCACCTTCATGCCATGTATGGGGCTTGCAAATCGACCGTATTGCATGAACCGATTGCAATTGCATGTGCACATTGCTGTATAAGGCACGGAGGCGCTGCTGAATTGGGCTACATTTTAATTCTCTTTACAGATTTATTTGTCTTCTATTGTATCGTAGCAGGAGGCTCACACATTTACACGATCCAAGGACAGTGAGGCACTGCGCCGCCGAGATCCCCATGCTGGTCTGATCACACATTTGCTTTTCGCTACTGTGTGAGTTGTTTTCGCATTCGCTTTCACCTTCACGGTTGATGCAACATTTAACACTTTTCTCGTTTGCACGGTTTTCGCGTTTCTGCCTGCCAGGGGAGTGCCAGTACGGCGGGAACTCACCCGCTCTCGTGCAACCATTTGGTCTCGACGTACTGGTGTGAAATATCAAGGCTTGCGCTTCGAAATGGAGAGGGAGAGCTACAGCGGGCTAAGATTCTCTTCGACACGCTTTCTCGTACCTGGTTTTGCATAACTATGGACTAGCATAGTTTTGACTAACTGGTGTTTGTTTTCATGTGTTTCCTCAATTTCAGAGTACTACCAGCTCAATATAAGGAGATGCGATGCTGTGTGCGCATGCTATAGATGCTTTGTGCGACTGGCTCTTAATGTTCAAATTGCTCAGAGAGAGGGTGGGGGGCAGCTGTGCGGCGCCTAGCGGTCCCTCTCCCTCATATCGGAACCCTGAGGGTCCCGGTCAGGGAAAGGGGGAAGATCTTTTGAAAAAACACTCAATAACTTTCTATGAAGTTTCTATTGAGTCTGGAGGTGTGAGTCTTCCTAAGGGGCGACGTTAGGAGGAGTATTGCACGTACACTACTGATACTAGCGGGGCTTGGATAGCGCAGGGGGTAAAATCAAGATGCCTTACTCCTTTTAGCCTAGTAATTTTGGGCTGAAAGATATTGTGTGCTTCGGTATGAAGGGTGTGAGCGTCAGTTTCTCTAATTCCCGGCCTTCTTGCAGGAGGGGCCCCGCTAGTCCAAGGGCTACGTGAGAGGCGGAGGTCAGCGATTGCGTTACCATTTACTAGAGGCCCACCTTGGAGGAGAACCATAAATCGGTGCTGCAGAAGGGTCAGTGAGGGGAAGGGAAGGCAAGCATGTATTATGAGGCAAAGGCAGCCCCTTGATGCTCCCCTTCTGCACAAACACCCTCTCCCCCACCGCTGGGGCGTCGCACGCCTCCGGCGGCAGCCGTGTCTTGTACTCAATGTCTGTTTCGCGGTATTTGTGAACTTTGCATGTCTTTTCTGGCTTTAGCGGCTCATTGCCGCGAAGTAATGCTTCTGTACTCCCCGAAGTGCTCAGTTTCTGTCCGTGTTACTCTCAGGGCGTTCATTCACGTGGCGCGACACACGGGGTTGTTGCCTGTAGGCTACACACACGGCGGCACAGTTGCACCTGGTCCGTTTTCTTTTCATTTTCCGTCATTCGCAGTATACAGCTCTTTCTTTATGCATAGTTTTCCTTGTCACGCTACCCTGAACCGCAGCTGCCCCTGCCCGCTTTGCGCAGTGCCCTGCGTGCGGTCGCCAGGCAGCGGTGGCTGCAGAACTCCGAAATTAGACAAAATCACCCGCTGTCACTCATCTTGCTCTGTGCTTTCCCCTTAAATTTCTTTTGGAGTGTGCAAATATTTGTGTATTTGGTCTGGAGAGCCGCACCAACCTTCCAGTTCCATTACTTAGGGGGGCCGGCCGCGGACCCTCGCCAAAGCAACACTCTCTCGCGTAGACTTGGTGATCACGTCATTTACCTCGTTCCGTCATTTCCCAAATTTGATTTGTCTCTCAAATTCTGTCAGCAACTTGCTCGTAGACCTGTCCTTTGTGCGGCCAGTGCCGCGGCGGCTCTGGATGTCTCCCCGGTGAGCACACAGCCTTTGTAGCTGCTTTTGCTGGTTCAGTCCGCTTTCCCCCATATTCTCATATTTCTCATGCAGCTGTGAGGGGCTTTTGGGGGCTACCGGGAGGGGGCCAGGAGTAGGCAGACAGCAGAGCGAGGGCTCCTCCCCTCTGGCACCTCTGTGTCTACACTGCCCCCTGCTGCTGTTTCACAGCCCTAAGGGATCCCGTGTGACCCTCGGCTGCAGCGCAGTCAGCACGCTGAGCAGTTTTTCTCCTCCTTTCCCCTTCCCCCTCCCATGCAAGCCCTCCGAATGACTCCCCCCACCCAGATACCCCTCGGTGCCCCCTGTGGGAGGGTCCCTGCAGAACAGGTTGCGTGCAAGAGGAATCGGGAGGCTACCCAGCACCCCTCTCTGGCTGCGCCTTCTAAGGCGGCTGAGCCTTCCGCGTCTGCCTTGTGGGGGCCCCCCTACAAGCAGATCCGTGGCCAGGTCGGTGCCTCAGGGGGGCCCTTCGCGGCGCTTACGGTCGCGGCTAACCGTGTCACTTCGAAGCTTCTCTCTCCCTCTCTGGGGGGCAGCCAGAAGCTGCAGAGCGCAGTCTGCATCGGAGCCAAGGGGCGGGCAGTGCTGGCAGTGAAGGGCGGGAATGAAGCGGCCTCCGCCACCAAGGAGCTGTCCCCCCTTGGGACCCCTTCGGGTGTCTTGACACTGCAGGGGCCGGAGGAGAAGCTGACTTCCCCGACGGATGGCAGCAAACCTCTATCGCCGCCCCTCCAGAAGGAGAAAGAGGACGATTCCACTCGCACGAAACCAGCTGTCCAGCCACCCTGCTCTGCTCCTGCATCCTTAGAGGAGCCCTGGCGTGTCTCCCAGCGCTGCCGCTTGTTTCTGTACGATCTAAGCGCTGCGTACAGCAGAGATACAGGCCAAGACAACAACCACAACTCGCGCACTGCGCAGAGTGGATACTGCCAGGAAGCCTTCAGGGCTGACGGCGCCCACCCTGGCGACTACCTGAAGGGGTTCAAGAGGTTGACTCCAGAAGCCAGAGACCTCATTGTGTGCATTCTGAACAAAGTGGCCATCCAGCTGGCTCAGCAGGGAAGCTGGCAGCCGCAGGGGAAGCCTCAAGACTCCCTGGATCCTCGAGTCGCTGCAGTTGTGGGTGTGGCGGTGCAGCTGTTCGATCGCGTCATGGCTGTTATCCACAAGGGAGACGCGGCTTACGGTGTCAGTGCAGAGAGGAAGCAGCATCCGCTTAGGGGGCTTGCGGGACGGGGGGGGACGAGTCCGTTGCTCTTGAACCAGCTGATAGCAATCGCTTGTTTCAGTTTTGCAGATCGCCTGGAAGCCATTGCCGCCACGGATTACGGAACCCTCGTTGACATCTGGAGGCAAAACACGGCGGGGATGCTTCGAAGCGCTTGGCCTTCGTCTCTTACGTTTACGGATGCGCTGAGAAGCAAGCTGCTGCTCATCGAGAGGATCATTGTCGCGTACATCGCGCCTTCCGGCAACATCGCGGTGGCTCCCACGTCGGAGCTGACGGAGAGCCTCCTGAACGTCGGATTTCTTTTTGCGACAGCCCACTACCGATGCGCTTTGCGCAAGGATGGTGCGGAGGAGGCAGCAGCGGCGGCAGCGGCAGCAGACGAGAAGGAGCAGCGGCAGCGAGAGGCGTTGGTCTGCACGAGAACGAATTCCTTAGAAGCGTCTCCGAAAGAAGCAGCGCCTTCACAAGCGAACCCCTTCGAAGACGCCTTGATATGCCGCGGGGTGTCGCCCGCTGCAGCTGCCTCCACGGCATTATCTCTACGTGTCAGTGGCAGCAGCCGTGTCGATATTTCGCGGCAAGTGGCGCAGGTCTTCGTGCGCTTGGCTCTTCTGGACAGAAATATTTGTCTGCAATTCAAGCCTTCCACAGTTGCAGCGGCTGCTGCACAGCTAGCGATGTTTCACTCGGGAGGGGCCTCCTCCTTCCCCCCGGAGCTCCAGGCAGCTTTAGGTGCAGCGGCGGCAGCCGTGGCTGCAACAGGTGGGACTGCCTCCTTCCGAGCAGTGCGCCGCTGTCAGTTCCTCATGCTGCACAAGTGGCTAAGCGTGAAACGCATCTTGCTGCAACGAGGCGTGGGAGCCTCGGGAGGATCTCCCGGAGCCGTCAACGAGTATCTCCCGGATCGCCTCATCGCGGAATGGGTGCAGAGAGGCCTGACTCTTCCTCATCACCGCAGAGTGCTGCTTGCCGTCCAGCAGCACGCCAACAGTCTTGTCCGCTGCCAGGCAATCGCCAAGCAGCAGGAGTTGTTGCAGCAGCAGTCTGCAGCAAAGCACAGCGCCGAGGCGGAAGCGCAGGGGCAGAAGGCTTCTCCGAGGGATGCCGCCGGCGGAAACAAGAGTCCTCTCGAGCTCAAGCAGAAACAGCTCGCAAGGGAGACTGGAGGCATTGTGCCTATCCAGCAGCAAACGGTGCAAATGTAGGCGAAGACTGATGCAGCAGCACAAGGGTGCGCGACTGAGAGGGAACGGGAGGCAGGCCCATGTGGGGCCCCCAGGGGAGCTCTAAAAATGCATTTTAAGGCCTATTCGAGAAGACGGAAGAAAAGACTAGGGCCGGAAGAACGGCGGAGTGTAGGCAGAAGGGAATTTTGAAGAAATTGGCGCTTGCTTCGTCTCTCTCTGCTTGGTCTAGCGATTTGCGGAGTGTAGGCAGAAGGGAATTTTGAAGAAATTGGCGCTTGCTTCGTCTCTCTCTGCTTGGTCTAGCGATTTGCGGAGTGTAGGCAGAAGGGAATTTCGAAGAAATTGGCGCTTGCTTCGTCTCTCTCTGCTTGGTCTAGCGATTTGCGGAGTGTAGGCAGAAGGGAATTTCGAAGAAATTGGCGCTTGCTTCGTCTCTCTCTGCTTGGTCTAGCGATTTGCGGATTGTAGGCAGAAGGGAATTTCGAAGAAATTGGCGCTTGCTTCGTCTCTCTCTGCTTGGTCTAGCGATTTGCGGATTGCTGGTCTGGGGGTGACAGATGCTGCTGCGCTTCGATGATCGTCACGCATGGCGGTCCGCGAATCATCCCGCTCCCTTTCCAAGCTCTTAGTTCTTGTCTTTTCGTCTTCTCCTCTGACCTCTCAAATCTGGATTCGACGCAGAACGCGGCTCCAGCCGTATAATATGCCGCCATGCGAATCTGGCTGCACCCGACTGAGGGCCGCTCCCTCTTACTCTGGGGAGCAAGGGAATCGCTCTTTTCCAAGCGATTCTGAAGGGGGTTTTTGTGTATTTTGTCCAGTGTTAGTTGTAAGGGCGTCGTTGTATCTATGGGTGGCTGTGTTGTGAGTGGGGGGCCCCTAGTCTCGAGAAAAGGGGCACTTGACCCGACCAGTGCAAAGGGGATTCTCCCGCGTCTGCTGCAAGGCATGCGCGTAGGAGCGTTTCTCTCTGAGTGTAGCGGCGATGCCAGCACACCTGTTTGCATGTACTCTTTGCAGTGTCTTTCTTAGATGGCAGCGCAGTTTCGGCGTTTGCCTGCCGGGGGAGTGTGCAGCAGCGATGAGTTACAAGGGGAGGATCCCCCTCTATGTATCCTTCCCAGCAGTAGATGATGGCCTCTTGTGTCTCTCATTCTGTCTTTCTATGTCTACTTGTCTCTCCCCGTTGTCGGACACTGCCGCCTTAGAGGCTGCAGTGTCAGGCAGACGGGGAACCTCCCACGTGGGGGTTTTACTTCGCAGCCGCAAGGGGCACCCCACAGGGCACCCCTAGTAGCGCCTTCAGTCCCCGTGGCGTTTGATTGCTGCGGGAAAGCTGAAAAAATTACGTTCATTTGTATCGAGGGGATGCACAGGGGGCCACAGAAAAACGCTGCTGCATCTCCGCTCAGCAGCGCCAGATGGGGAAGCCTCAAAGGGGCGAAATGCCGTCGACGGGCTCTTCTACGGCGTCACGACGCCTGCCGTCAAGAGTGCAATAGACAGACGGATAGCAGCAAGGGCTGACGCAACTGGATCTACCTGATACGACAGCCGGGGGTGGGGAGCTGCAGCAGGCAGTAGTAAGGTAACGTGATGGGGCAGTAGCTGGCCAAGAGATAAACACTACAGAAACGTGGAAGCGCAGCCAGAACTCCTGCAACACTAGGATTCCTCATTCAGCTTAGAGGCGCGTCTGGATGGACGTTGCAATGTAACACAGCCTTCTAAAGTATGCCTTGGCATGTATCGCACTGTCTGTGCCCGTTCTTCTTTCCTAGGCCGCCCTTTTCGGATGACACACCGTATCCTTTTGCAGCATTGTGGGGACTCTAACTGCTTGCGCCTTCATTTTATTGAGGTAATACGGCAGCTTTCCGTAGAAAATAGCAGGGGATGCTTGTAGTCCGTCAGTAGGAGCTCTATCTACCGACTAGACAGGAGACGCCATAGCGCCGATCACTGATGCAGTAAAAGAAAAATAGAAGGCCACGATACACCCGAAGAAAAGGACAGCGCGTCATTACAGCAGTCCTTCCTGCTTACGCTTGGGACTGTCTGTTTGTCTGTCTGTCCTGTGTTTCTCCGTCTCGCGCTATCCTGGTTTCATTCTATTTTCCTGACTTCCCCAGTCCCTCGTGCCTGCTGCTGTCGTTCTTGACCTTTTCTGTCTGCCTAGGCCTCTTGCCCGCTTCACTCGCTGTCTCCCCTTTGACTCGCCTCTTTCTGTCTCCTCTGCTGCCGGTTCAAGCGGCAGAGGCAGCACGACACGCAGCCAGCGCCAACTTGGCGGAGAAACGGACGTCAACATCTTCGTCAGCAGACAAAACCTCTAAGGGGCTGCAAAAACGCGCGCAACAAGCCTTTACGTCGAAGTATTTATCTCCTAACGCCGAATGCCAACCTCGATGCCCCCAAATGCACGTGGACTCAAATTTTGAGCCAAACCCTTTCTTCCCCCTTCACTACACACCCCACGCGACACAAGGGCCTGGTGGGGAGCAGCTTACCCGACAAACTCGGCGAGAGTTTGGGGGGGCAGCGTTTTTTGTTTGGCGATGATGCGAAGCATTTCTGCCGCAGTGAGGCGGACGTTGGGAACAGCGTCCTGCAGGCAGGCAAAAAACACGGAATAAAGGGCCCTTGCTCAAGAGCAACGCGCTGCTGCTGCTGCTGCCGCTGATGCTTGGAGGCTGCGCGACGCACATGGTGGCTGGGATGTACTTTCTGGACCACCTTCTTTTCAGCACACACAAAGAGCAAAAGCAGATTTAGGCTCTGGATGGCAAATACCCCACCTGAAGACCCTCAAGCAAAAGGGGCACGACGTGCTTCACAGAGATATCGAGCGGCAGCGCAGCAGCGAGCTTCTGCAGCAGCAAAACAGACGCACGATCACAACACCAGTTCGAACCGCGAAGCCAATTACTGCTGCAACGCGCAAAAGTTCGCTCCACTTCCTAGCACCCCACGACTGCGTGGCGTAGGTAGGAGCCGGCAGCAGCTACTAGAGAAGCACGCAAAAATCGCGTCAACACCGTGCCGACTAGGAAGAGTCTCCGGGGAAAACCAACGCATCAGCAGCAGCGTGGCGCGCTTACTGGCAGTGTGTGCTGCACAACGATGCGGCGAAGATAGGGAGACGCAGTTGTGTTTGCATCGCCATGCAGTCCTTGGGAACCTCCAAAATCCTGGAGGGCCCCTCTTGAATCTTGGGAAGGGACGCACCCCTCAAAAGAACGCACGAGACGCGGTAGGAGAGACTCCACAGCCCAGCGGTAACCCACAGCTGGAATTAATTCCTAAAACATTGCAAATAAAATGTGCGAAAGAAAAAGGACCTCAATTCGTGCGGGCTGCGCCGTTTTTGCCACATGATGCGCCCTTGCTGTTTCGTGTTTGGACTCCCCTATTTTCCCTTGACATTTCCCTTGTGTAATTTACAGGAATTGATTCCAGCTGTGCAATACTTCTGGACGGTGGAGTCTTCTCTCCTACCGCGTCCAGTTCACAGCTTTCAGACGACTGAAGGAGCCTGAAATATTAGAGTCAGCGCTGTTTTACAGCTTGTTTGCTAGGCTTCCATAGAGCGTACCTCGCAGGCATCAACGGCTGCCTCTCTAACTTGGTGGATTGGATCGCAGAAAGAGTCAAAGAGGAATGGAGACAAAGACGAAATGAAGAACTTGACTCCCTGAAGACCACATGCGTGCAAAACGATGAACTCTTTACAGACGGAATCGCAGGTGCAGCGCAGATGGGGGCCCCTCTTACTCAAGGGTCGTCTGACGTCCACAATAAGGAGGAAAGACTCAAGAGAAAGGGTAATTAGATGAACGAGCTCACAAGCGTTTGTGCAACAGCTGGCATTTGCTTGACAATCTCCAAGCGCAGACGCCAATCCCCGGTCTGCCCAACCCCTCGACGGAATTCGCAGAGTGCTTCTACCAATTGAGCCGCTTCTGCTGCTGGAGCGCCTCCGCTGCTGCTCGCTTTTGGTTGGTAGAGACGACAAAAGTCGTTGAGCCGCTTTGCAATGCTGGAAAGGATAAAATCGACAAGGCAGAAACGGAGAAAAGGGGGGAGTCGGTGAGGAAAAAAGCTGCAGTTCTAGCTTCTAATGCCCACCACCCACAGCTGCCTGAAGCACTCTCTGGTTCCTCGTTCATCATTAAGAAACATTGTGTTCCTCTCCGCATGTTAGTAGAGTGTATACGGCTATTATAAGTCGGGCCCAACTAGCTCTGCTTCTATCGCGCTCCTCCTCACCACACGGCAGTTACGAGGTCTCCTTGCTGGAGCGTCATGAAAACCTCTCGCGAAATGGAAACAGCTGCCACTGATTCTGCAGCCTGCCACACGGCCAGTGCAGCGTCGATTGCCGCAGCAATAGAAGCCGCATGCGAAGGAGGAGGTGGGAATAGAGGCGGCGCAGGGCCCAAAGTATCCCAGCTGTCTGCTGCGGGGGGTTTTGCTGAGAGAAGGGCCCCTTGGAGGAGCTGTTGAACCAATGGCAAGAGCTTCTGCGTTGTTTCTTCCTGCGGTAGCACTTGCGTTATCTTGGCTAGGCTGCTGATGGCGGCTAGACGCACCTCGCGCACTGCCGAGTCTTGGAGGAGCAGACAGAGGGACGGGTAGATCTCCCCAAAGTTGAGTGGCGAGAAGGAAACGATGGAGTACAGTTCTTTTGCTGCCACAGATCGGACTCGCCAGGAAGGATCAGAGGCAGAACGTAGATACAGCGACAACAACTCGCCTACGCTGAAGACGCCGTTGCTCTCGCGTTCCCCGGCGGGAGGGGTAGAAGTCACAGGCAAATCGCAAGAAGGTTGGAGGTGAGGACCTCTAGGGGATGCAGAGGGAGTCAAGCCCACGAGGCATGACGTGGGGGGTGGATAAGAAGTCGCAAGCGCAACGACAGACTCCGCTGCTGCAGCACGAAGGTAATCCTGAGAAAGGAAGCCAACGGTACAGAGCCTCAGCGAGACGCGCGGGCATGAAGCATGCGAGAGGCGAGGAGGAAGAAGAGTAGGTAGAAGGCTGAACCCGCGGGAGGAGGGGGAAGGGAAGGTAGCGGAGAGTAGCAGCACATCGACACAATGTCGGGAAAGAATACGCAAGGCGAACGAACGCATAAACGCAGACTGACACATAGGTAACGACAGCCACAAACATAGAGACAGGGGAGGAAATCGCGGCAGCACCATGACTGACCGAAGTCTCCCCGAAGGCCTCTCTCAAAATGCGCAACGCGACGAGCTGCGCCTCGTCCTCTGCAGGAGCAGTCGCAGTGTCTGCTGAGCTGCCTGCCGTTGTGGCTGTCGCACTGGCAATCCTGGCTGCCCTTGAACCCTCTACCAGTGCGGGTAGCTGCTGCAGTGCCTCGCGACGGACTAGCAAGGATTCATCGGCGCAAAGCGCCTCAAACAGCCTGCAGGCAGCACAGCCAGCACCCTCTGGACGCTTAGACATCCCGGCAAAGAAAAGACAAAGCCTACCGTAGGGATACATTCGTGCGAATAGGTACATAGACACGCGCACATACACATACCCTCCCGCAAGTGGGGGATGTGTCTGCTTCCGCTGTAGGATTTCTAGCGGCTACGTTCGCCTGAAAAGGTAATTGGGGTGTTTATGGGGTAAAGGGGATGTGTAGAGCAAAAAAGGCAAGTAGCAATTACTGTTCGATTCTCTTGGTGGTCAAGCTTTCAGCTGCATCGGCAGCATCGTCGAATTCTCTGTACATCTCTGCTCCTGAGGGCGCTGCTCTTGCATCTTTTTGCGGCGGGTGTTGTTTCTCTGGCGACATGTCTCCCTCCCTCGGAAGGCTCTCGGCAGGTGATCGAGGTTCTGAGTGGCACAGGAGGTGAGGTAAGAGGCGGGCGGCTGCGCAGCGAGCAAAGAGACATGCTTCGTTGGCGGCTAGAGCCTTGGAGATAGGCAGCAGCCGCTGCTGCACAAAGGCCTTTCTGTGAGGTGGGGAGAGGAGGGAGGGGAGGGAGAGGAGCGATGCCACAGCCTGAAGGCACAGCAACAAAACGAATCCGTGTGCAGAAGCACATCACCTTTCGTGCGGGCTGTGAGGCTCGGCTGTGTGGGGTCCGAGGAAAAATTTGGGGGAGAAAGAAAATCGCTCACTTCATGTCGAATACACTTTTCTTCTGCCGCTGCGAGAACGGCAAGGGCATCCGCGCACTGAGCGAGAGCCACTTGTTTCTCGTGCGCTGTTGCAGTATCATCCGCAGCAGCCGTGGAGGCAACAGTCCTCCACTGCACAGCAAACAGGCAGAGCAGCTCGTCTCTGTCTTTGACTTGCTGTTGCAGATCCAGGAAGAGAGGAATGAGCAGCTGGCGTGTCTTGGAAGGGCCTAGCACCTTGCACAGCAAACTAACGCGGTTTAATGCCTCCACCTGAGAAACAGGGAAACACATGCATACACACACACGCACAGGCAGGCAGGCAGAAGTGCAGCGTCCAGTTGTCGGAGAGGTCAAACGGAAGAAACAGACGGAGATGAGGGGCGAGTAAGCTGCCGAGGAGCGGCGCGCGCGACGCAAGCAAGTGAGGGCTGGCTTATGAGAACACCGCATAGGGAGAGGCGAAGAAGCTACGGGTAGATGAGGAGCTGCGTCTCGAGGAGAAAGCAGCAGAAGCAGAGACGCCGAAGGACTGTTTAGTTTTTTGGTGAGTCTGACTTGTTGCTGCGTGGAAGCTCCAGGAGCTCCTCTGTCCCCCACGACTTCGGAGCGAAAGAAGTCGAGAAAATCCGCCATCTTTGAAAAAAGGAGCGTCAGAGGGGCGCCAGCCGATGGCGATCTGACTCCCTTGCAGCTGTTGACTGAAGGTACTGCTGCGGGTGGTGGTGATCGGAGGTGTGGGTTATGCCGCAGCTGTTAGTACTGAAGAACGCGTTTGAACAGGCCAGAAACGATGGGAATAACGAAAAAAGAGACATGCCTGTGCTTTACTGATGTGCGCCTCCTCCGCTCCTCCTCTCTGCCCCCCTCTCTAAGTTCGGGGTGGGAGGAGCTCGCGCAGGCAGAGCGCAAAGGAATGCTGCAAGGCGTGTGCGTGCTGAGCGAGCTCAGGCAGAGTAGCGCAAGTCCAAAGTACAGAAACAAGGTGTCGGCGAAGTACGGAAAGAGACGCAGGAGGGCCTCTACCCGCTGAAAGGCGCAGAATGGTGGTTTCTGGCTTGGGGGGAAGAAAAGATACACAACCAGACTCTAAGAAGTTGTACACAGCAGCCCACAGTAAGCGGCCAGGGGCCACAGCATCCTTCGGCGCACAAGTTGTGGTGCTATGGGTGCTGATTCCCGTCCGTAAGCTCGAATCTTGCCCAGTGAGAAAGGCGATCTCGGGAAGATGGGGGGTGAAGGCTGCAGCAGCAGCAGCAGTTGCAGGATATGCAACTGCTGCTGCCGCGAAAGCCCTAACTTCTACACGGACTCCCCTTAGAGGAGTCCGACATTTAATTCGGAGAAGCCAAAGTCGTGCTGCTGCTGTCGGGGGCAGGAGGAGCGACACAGAGGAGAAGAAACGAGGGGGGGACCTTGAAGGCGGGTGTAGATGTGCATACGCATCTGGTTCCGTTGGCTTCACCGGGGTCCGTTGGCTAAGCTTGACTCATCACAGCAGCGGCAACCAATTTCAGCTCCTGTGAGACTGGGCATATTGGTTTCAATCGCGCTGAAAAACCATAGCGGCTCTCGGTTGCTGGTGTTGCTGCGGCTGCTGTTGGTATTGCTGCTACTGCAGCTGCCGCGAAACTAGAAATTCATCTACAAAGAAAGATGCTGCCGATACTTGCCAATGGATGCAAGCATGTGCGCCATCACAACAGGTGATGCTGTTGCTGCTGCCAAGCCCCGTAGGCGCTGCCGTTCCTTGTGGTCAATATTAGCAGCACACATTGCCGCACTGCATTTTCTTGCAGAATACAATCGCACCCAGACATGTAATGTGCTGGAACAGACAGCAGCTGTAACTACAGCGGCAACTACAGGACTAGCAACCCAGGATGAAGGTCCGTTTCTCGAGGGTAATTCGCGATTGTTGCTCTACCGCTCCACAGCTCTCGGTCCGCAGTTAAAATCTCTTACTGAGCAGACTACTAATTGGCTATAATTACTATATTTGCCACATCAAACTTCATTGGCTACGCAAGACTACTAGCAGACACAACCAGGGCCCTTCTGTCTTGTAGTGATGCGCGGAATGAAGCATCAGCAGTATACAGCGATTCAAAGGGCCAGCGTTCATGGGAATCGTGCTGTACCCCTTTGTGGAGGTAAGCTGCTACGTTTTTGCTAGTCTTAGTGCTACTGGAGTTAAGAATTGGTGCACTGCTCCTCCATGACCATAGCATTTAAGGGCCTGGGGCTAAGACCTCAGCTCAGGGTTACGATCGTAAAGATACACTCATACCGAAAGCTTACAGTGTTCACATGTATTATACTAGCTTCTCTAATTGGGTTGGCCTATCCAGCCTTGCAAGGCACGCATTCGAACCCTGCACAGCCAGCGTATACAAGAAGCTACATGCAGCGTGGTAGCGCAGACGCTCCATCCGTCAAAAAGGCACTATTGCCTATAGAATGTAATGCTCCCATTTGTCGCGAAGCCCACCACTTGCATGCACATTAGATGCTATGTAGACCTTACTGTGAATGCCTGAGGAGCACAGGGAGCGCAGCTACACGCACCCTAGGTTACCCTCTCTTCTCCCTAGGGGAACCCTGGGGGGCATTGGGGGGAGGCAGAACCTATTTTGAAGGCCCCCAATTAATCCTGTTGGGTTTGGTTCGAGTCTCATAGTCAAGTCTCTTGCTACAAAGGCTGAGATGGATGGTTACTACTTGTGTTTGTCCACGGTTTCGATAACCCTGAACAGTTTAGCCCAAAGGGGCTTTGGTCTTTGGCGTGCAATCAGATTGATGAAGAGACTCAGAGGAGCCCACATCTGGCTTCAGGTCTCTGGACGTTGCCTGGTGCTCTCTTTTCCCAATTCGTTTCTCCCGATGATTATGACCTCAACCGCCAAACAAAGACAATCATAACCTTGTAGAGCTAGCTGTAATGTTCCTAGCTTTGCAATAGCCATTGCACTGGAAGTAAACCGCAAACTACATAGCAGTCAGGGAACCCCTGCGATTGGGACCGCAGTCAGCCAGCTCCGTAATTGCCTAGGTGTTTAATAGGCAAGTATACCTAGGGAAAGATGCTGAAGTTATTCCTGGAATCCTCGGAACAGATAGGGCTCTTTGTAAAGGGGGCACACAGCTGGGGAGCATTAGCTGGATAGATATGGAAATGCGAGCCGGTGAGGCCTTAGCCTTGACTAGTGGCTGCCCGTGAGACTGGTCTGGAGTTCGGCCAAATGGGCCTGGGTGGGGTGATAAATGCGCGCATACGTTCACTGTGCTAAGCGACCTAATATTTTCCAGTCTCGATTTCACAAGTACAGGAATGATTTTACATCAAGGTTGCAAAGGCCCTGTCTCCGTTGTTGTAGCGCTCCCCTTTGCTCTTGAAGCAATTCCTCCATCTGCTGATCAAAACCAGCGATTCAGTAGCTTCTGCTTCACTCTTAAGCACTCAGATGCCTGGTGTTGCCCCAACTGTGCAGAATTCCGCGAACGCAGGCACCAGTAGGACTCACATGGGGACGTCTAGCAGTTGAAAACTCGCTGATGTCTACATAAAAGCGCTTAAGCAGCCTTTGTAGGCAAGCAGCCTGGAATATCTTCAGTCAATCTCCGCAGCATTTTACCAAGTGCATGATACGAGGAAGAGCCATGCAACTTTTGATATTTAGGTTATGGAGCACGAATCCATTCCAAATCTCTCGATGGCCTCACCATTATCTAGAGTTACAATGGCTTCACTGGATCCTACGTCGCTTGCCCGGCAGTTCAGAAGCTTCGAGGAAAAGGCGTTATGTGATAGTTCAATTTACGGGAAACAGCACAGGATGGCGGCATGTCTCCACCAGGAAAGCGCAGTCCGATGCAGGTTTCTCTAGTGGAATGTCACCACAGCAAGCACCCGAAGTATTGCCCACAAATATTGAAAAGTCAGCAAAATGCACTTGTATCAAGCTTGCAACAATGATTTTGAGATTTATGTGATTGTAAATTGTGTAAATTATCGCGAGTTAAGCCTCAATGAGATTGCATGAGGCTTTTCTAGGGAGCGTGGCCATAATTTCTCGAGACTTACGCAGCAAACAATATTTCCAAGCACTCTGCATCATTCCACATGCCATAGCTTTATTAAGCATGAAGTAATAAACATAGAATGGCAGGAAAAAATGCGACCACAGAAGCAAGAGGCAGACTGCCCATGCTTTGGTGGGGTCCTTCCACGCACGCATAACTACCCCAATAGCATCTTACTCAAAAATGTATATGCATGCTCTCACCGCGCAGAGCTATACAGCCTGGAATCATGCAAAAGTCTTCCACAGGAGATCTCTCCGGGCAAACATCATGGCGCCTTGCTATCCCAGTATTCGCCATGAACATATGCTCATGACTCCAGTGCGGCCAACCAGAGCTGGCGCAGTTGAACATTCTCTTTTATCGGAAACCGCAAGTCTCGCATGCCTAACGTTACCTTCGACAACAGACGCCATCACCCTCTTTCGAATGCCGAATAATGTCGAATGAATTTCTGAAAACAGTTTGCCACATTTGCATATAATTCCGTGAATCGGAATATTTCTAAGAACAGCAGCTACATCGCTAGCTGCACTGCCACCGACAGCTCAATGAGTATATCAAGAGTGTTCCTACGCTTGGCGAAGGCCATCCGTCCTCTCAACACAATGACATGACCGCTGTACGGAATCACTTGATCTTAAGGAACAAATTATCATCAAAAGTCTACCTGCTATTGCGTTAGAATGCCCAATATTCGCGCATCATCGATTGGCATTGTTGCTCGAATACCCCGATTCGAGCAAACAAGTTTCCCAACACATTTTTGACAGTTTGCTCAACAGCACACATTTCCAACCTCGACACAAAGCGCAGAAGCATTTTAACGACGTAGATCAATGAAAAAGTTATCGCAGCCTTTCAGGTATTCAGCGCATGAGGGTCTTACAACGGAATGGCCTTTTCAAAATTGATTCTAGCTCATTCAGGGGTACCACAGAGCACATATGCACACGCCAGTGCTCTCGGACATGACGTACAGGCAAAAGTTGACTGATCAGGCTGTGCATACTTGCCTGAACTGGTGAATATTATGACTTGCAAGGTGGAGGAATTCAGCCTTGGAAGATTTTTCATCTAGCTTGCGGTGGCAAAAAATTTTAAGTGATTGTTAACAAGTGTTGCACTCATGTTGTTAAAGCCTCGCGAGGGTAGCGACGCCACACGTACGGAATGCAACTGCAACACTGCGCTTCCCTATAGGGGCTGGGACTACGCGTACATTCGCTGCCCCTCTACGTCCACTGCTAGTACGACGAGCGGCATAAAACCCAGCCGACCTGCAACTGAGCAAAAATCAGTTAGCTACCAACAGTTGTGGCGCCCCAACTCGTGAGAGACCCTGTTAAGCCTGTAGGGGAAATAAAGTTCGTTTGTTGCACAGCTGTCACTTATCGGCCCGGTGCTAGCATAATCCGCTTCCTTTTGTGCATCAGTGCGTTGTGTGGCAGGCTGCTCTGACCGTGTCTTGTGGTGGCTATTTGACCTATAAATTTTATGGCTACAGTTTTTCTAGTCTATTTTGCTTTTTCCATCCCCTAATTCACATGGCATCACCGTAGCTAAGCAGCTCTTATCGGACGCCTGTTAGCCACAGCGCACCTCCGTACAGGCGGTTACGTCGCATGTAGCCACCTTGAAAGTATGGAACTAAACTCCATACAGCTAGCCAGTATGCATTTTGCCGTGACACAAGTGTGCCTATTGGCTCGGCATCGCTGAATTAGCAGTGGTACAACTTATTATAATAAATAGCATATTAGAGCTGTCCCTCTCTCCCAGCTGCACCAAACCACATCTGCTGCAAAGGGCGATTCACGGGAAGGCAGTGGAGGCGACGGGCCAGAAGGGAGGGAAGATGGTAAGGAAAGGAAGCGCTGTGCAGTCATCAGATACGGAGGATCAACCATACAGCAAGGATAAAAATTCTGACCCACACACTGATGAAGACCGAGACAGTAGCAGCGGCATGCCTATCGTTCCTGGCAGCGTATTGTCACTGTCTCCAAGCCCTGTACATATATTGCGGTTCCCTGAGTCCGCAATGTGAGTATGTTGCGGACTAGGTTCGCCGTTCCACTAAACTCTTGACCCTGTGCATTCCCCTTACTGCTACCTTTTGGGAGATTTTCGGCTGCAAATGCATGATGCCTGAAAAAATAGGAGGGACCTTTTGCTGCAAAGTGTAGAGACATGTGGTGGGCCCCCACTCTGCAGTCTCGTTACTGAGCAGACGGCCATATTGACCCACGCAGGAAAGGTGCAAAAGGAGGGAAGCAGAGGGTGTATATCTCTCTGATGGACGAGCACTAAACAGTGGCGATATGTTTTCCTGTTGCAATGCAAGCTCGTCTGAGACAAGCCAGGGCAGCCATTCAGAAGGATGATATGTGGCCATAGCAGCCCCTTCTAACTAAATACCCTGATGTCTCGCGCGTCTGAGTGCATCAAGGAGAGGCTCCCCAGGCTAGGTGGGGAAAAGGCGCAATGTGCCTGTCGAAAAAATGGAGCAGGAAATGCGAGCAGCCAACTGGAAGCAACAAACACCAGATGGTGCCAACGGGGCGTCCTCAGGCTCAAGGCCTTCTGATTCCCTAGGGCCCGCAATGCGAGGCGGACGCCCGAAGGCGTTTCTGAAAGCCGTGAAAAGGGCCCTAGAAAGGGACATAGATAGGGGCCCCAGATCCAATTAAAGATACTCAGGACTGGCCTCAGTGGAGATGTGTCAGCCTTCCAAGGCGCCGACTGCTGGTACCGCAGGGGCCTCGAGGAGTTGGAAGACGTATGGGAGCGTAAAGACGACACCACTGAGAAGGGCGGAAACGTAAAAACACCGAATTACGGCTCGAAGTCTGGGATTAAGGCGTTATGAGTTCGCGCTTACGAGGGTTGGGCTGGAGGTACCTCCAGGAGCTGTAGCGGGGGGTTCCCACTGACAGCCATGCGCCCTCTTAGAGGACCACCCCTTCAAAAACGTTGCACCGACAACATTTGCAGCAGCGTACCTGGCGTCTCCTACAAAGGCGGCGTTGAGCCATGAGTCGACCAAAATGCAGCTGATCGGCACTTGGGGCTCCACTTCTGTACATCGGAAAGCCGAGGAAGGGGGGAGCCAAGAAGCTATACACAAGAGAGGGGCTGGCAGGAAGGCGTGAAGAGGACATATAGAGGCCTAGAAGGTGGCAAGGATGGAAACTTCGCCCTTCCCACACCCCCCTATATGGCGGCAGAGCAGGTTAACAAGCGACACCCAGCGCCAGAGAGAGAGGTGCAATAGATTACCTCTGATGTAGTTCCTCACGAGCTTGCACGAAATACCACCGTCTGAAAGGTTTCTTTCCAGTCGCCGAACGCAAATGGAGCCATCCATGCAGCCCTAAACACACACAAGCAGAAACAGCGTCGCCACGCAGGCTGCTTTCTAAGCCATCATTGGTACCCTTGGTGTTGACACTGGCGCCAGCCACGTCACTGTACAGCAGCAGCTATACAACCAGGCATCAATTCTTACAGCGAGAACGATGGTGGAGCGAAGCTCCCAGGCTTCTGGGGCCTCCAACACATAAATGAAAGACAAGGGGGAAGAACAGGTTACTGCAGCCGCATCCATCCTGCAAAACAGAAGCAATTAAAGAGCTATCCGAAATACGTTGATTTTCAGCTGAGCCAATTCCACAACCGAGACACACCACTGGACAGCACAGTGTCACTCCAGCAGGCACCCTCCACTGGATGAACAGGGCCAAAGGGATTCGCAACGGGAATGTCAAAGCTTGCGTTAGGATGCAGGCATCTTTTCGCCAGTGTATCCGACAGACTCGAAGATGCATTGAAGCGTCCTGGGGCACCACATGTAGAGGGCCTTATTGGCGCTAACCACAATGATAAGATCTGCAGTGCAAAAGCATTTGCAAACAAGGGCAAGGGCGAATAAACCGCGTGCGCGCTGTGCGCAGATACATAGGGGCCGTCGCACACAAAAATGGCTTAGCAACAAAGCAGGGTGCCCGCAGCCAAGAAACAGCAGAAGAAAGGAACAGAAAGCAGCAGTGGGGAACTGAAGCAGAAGAGAGGGCAGGCGTGAAAACAAGGAGCCATCTCCTTCTCCCTTTTCTTACCTCGGTATTTGGCGTATTCCAGCTTGGTCACGTCTGTATCTGGCAGTTGCACCGCATGCACGAGCCTGTACGTGCTGAGTGAGAAGACAGCAAGGGCCCCGTCGCCGTAGCCTACCCAGAGCTGATCCAAAGCAGCCAGGGGCAAGAGGGCTCCCACGTAGCGAGAGGCAGAGGGCTTCCCAGATGCAGAGGGCCCCCCCCGGCATGCGCGCTGGCCACAGGGGGCCCTCCTGTGAGCGATACAGCAGTTGCTGCTGCCGCAGCTGCTTTTTAAGGCTGCTGCAGAAGAAGGAGTGGCTGCAGCCGCAGGAGCCTTGACCTGCGGCAACGAATTGCCTCCCTCGTCAACTTCTCTGTCTGTGTCACCTACCAAAGAGGCAGGAGGAGGGCTGCCTGCTGCCCCCGAAGTTTCAGGCGAGAGAGGAATCGATTCCAAGCCAACCGCCACTTCTGGAGATTCGGGAAGGCTTCCAGGGGGGGGGGCCCATCCGCTGGGGGCCCCTGAGGGGCCTCGGGGCCCCTTCATAGAATCGCCGCTGCCGTTTCCGGAACCGCGAGCCTCTGCATCAGGCTCCAGGCCTCTTCTTCCATCCTTGGCTAGTTGTGGATGCTCCTCTTTCTCGCTCCGTCGTTGCTCGTCTTGATGCTGGTGATGCTGGCGCTGCTGGGCTTCTGCCCGCAGCTGCTGCAACAGCTCTTGAGGCGCATGCTGAATGTAAGGAAGGCATTCCTCGCTCTGCACGAGTGGGTTGTTTGCGCTGTCTACGGAGCTCTCCCGCCCCTGCGCTCCACTTCGACTTTCCTCCCCCGATTCGTCTCCCGAGAACAGCGACTCCTCAGCTCCACCGTCCTGTTGGGAAGGCAGCTGCTCCTGTGTGTCACCCTGTGGATGCGGAGGGGCCTCGCAGTGAGGGGCCTGGGGAGGCCCCCTCAGGGGGCCCTTCCCCTTCCCACGGGGACGGGCGCCTAGCCACTGAGCGTTCCTGTAAGACGGCTCAACCTCGTATGCAGGGGGCCCCAAGGCGTCCCTCTGGCAGTCTCCCAAAACCTTGGCGCTTTCCTGTCCTCGCTCGTCATCAGTATCCTCTTGAGGCACCTCGATCTCTGCCACCGACCCCACTGCCTGAATCCCTCCAGCGGCTTGCAGGTGTTGCTGTCTCGGCTGGTGAGGAGCACTTCCGTGGAGAGAAGACGGAAGCCGCCTTGCTGCAGCTGCGTAGATCTCATCGCTGCCGCTGCTCAGCTTGCCGCAGCACCCACAGCAGTCCTGCTCTTGCCTCTGCTGCGGCAAGGGATGATGCTGTGGGTGCGACAGCTCAGGCGGGGGCAGCACAAGCAGCAGTTTAGTGCTTGGCACTTGCCACACATAAACTCTCCCCGTCACGTCTCCAGCCAGAACAAAGTGTGCGAACTCGGCAAATGTCGCATTTATGGTCAAGGAGCATATTGGGGCCTCCCACGGAACGCCGTCAACGCCACTCGAAGAAGCACCTCCAGGATTCTCCTGGGGCCCCCCTCCCGCAGGGGCCCCCTGATCCACCGAGGAGCACACCTCATGGCTGCCCTCGTAAGCGGCGTAGCTGCTGCCGGTGGAGCGGGGAGGAGTTACAGCTGCAGAGGAGGCAGGGAGGTCCGAGGCTCCTCTGCCAATCGCAGTCGGGAGGGATTCTACAGGAACATACAGCAGCAGCAGCACCAGAAGCTCACAGTGGCTCTTACCGCAGTCCGTGGCGATGGCGATTGGAGGATCGCGTCGGCTGCTTACTTTTCGTGTCGAGTTCGAGCATGAGTTCAAAGGTCTCCGCATTCACGATGAAGACCGTTCCGGACTGAGATCCGCAGAGCAGCACCCTCCCAACACCCCCTATCTTTCCTCCTCTGCAACAGGTGAGCGGCTGCGGAGGAGCAGCCCGCTGCAGCAGCTGCCCTTCGAAGGAAAAGCGCTCCAGAGAGAGGGGAGAAGCCACGACTAGACCTTGAAGCTCGTTGCGAGGGCCCTTGCACACGAAGACACCAATGACTGGACCCTGTGGAGGCACAAGTCACAGGAAGCGAGAACTGGAAAACGTGCGCAAGAGGGTACAGTCGACTTGCCCATGCCTCCGAGATACGAGGACTGAGCAAGTGGCAAGCTTCCAGTACAAGAAGAGGACGGGGGGAGAATGGGGCGGAGAGGCGACACCGGAACGAATGCGATGTTGAGAGCGTGAGAAAGCTACGCCGATTAAGAAATCCGCAACGCAACGCGCTAAAAAGATGAACAAATGCCAGAGGGACAGAAGAACCGCGAGACAGTGAAGAAGTACACAAAGTGCCGGCTAATATGTTGCGCTTCCACAGCCTACACACCGGTCTGCCTGGCTGGTTTGGAGTGCCAAAAGCCTGTGCAAGTTGAATAGCGCCTTGCTGTCTGCTGCCGCTGGAGCGCCACCGGCCCAAAGAAAAGATGTCCATCCACGTGGTGCCCTTCTTCCTGTGGTTCTCCCTCTTTGCTGCTGTTGTTGCCGTCTCTGCTGAGGATCCTGCCGCAGATGTCGGAGCTGCGATCTGAGCTACACGTGAAACGCCTGTCGGCTGAATCCCACTACAGCTGCTGCTGCTGCTGCTACTACTGCTGCTGCTGCTACTGCTGCTGCTGCTACTGCTGCTGCTGCTACTGCTGCTGCTGCCATCCTTTTCAGTGCCATTTACGTGAAGGGCCCCGTCGTTGGACGCCGTGGCAGAGGGCCCCCTGGGATGTTGCAAGTCGCCTTTAGGCTGCTTGGTTTGATCCTCTGCCGGCTCCAGGAGCTCGTCATGAACCCTTCCTTGTTGCTCTCTCATTTTCTGTCTGCGTATCCTCCTACTCACTCTCGTCCTCTGCCTCGCTCTGGCCTTCTACGTTCCTATCCCGCCCGCTGTTGGTGTGCTGCAGCGCCGTCTCTGCGGTGAGGCGTGGTCGCCGACGGAGTGTCTGGTGAAGGGAGCAGAAATTGAGGGTGACGCGCAGCCAGCGACTCAAGGAGGTCGGCCTGGGGTCCTTGTTGGGAGGAAGCCGTGCTTGTGTGCAGGCTTCAAGGGAAGCGGCTGAAGGAGAAGCGGCTCTACCTGCTGCTGTTCACTTCCCGTGGCGCTTCCAAGAGAAGAATACTCGGCAAAGACTAAACCCTAAACCCTCGGCTCGAACGCTGCAGCTGTGCTGGGGAGGAAAGCCTTTTCTGAGTGTGCTTCGTGTGAGCTGAGCTTTCGGCGTTGTCGAAAAAAGAAATAAACGTCCGGGGAATCCCACGAGTTAGGCTTTGGGGTTAAACGTTTTGGGCTCAGCAGCTGTCCTCTCTCGAGCGGCAACGGCCTGAAGAATGGAGAGCATCGTCAGACGAGGGCTTCAGCCCTCATAATGAGGTGCCTGCTAATGTTTATATGAATACACACAGGCGGAGCTGATGATTTACAGGAAAGCCTGCTGTGGCTGCCGTTCTTGCTGGCGTTGCTGCTAGTGGCGGGCCCACGCGCTGCTGCTGCAGGTACCGCGGCAGCTCAACAACAGGAGTTGTTGCTGAATTGTCTTCGAGTTGTTTTTCTCATGCGCAATCAAGGTATTTTGAAAATCAATAGAGACCCTGATATCGCAGGATTCTGCCGTGTAGCTACTGCGCTTCGGGAGTTTTCTACTCTTTCAGTCGTCTCTTGCATTTCCTTCCCGCGCACTGTCTGCCTTTCTGTGCCCTACTCCTTTTGTCTTCCTTTGCCACGCCTCTCCATCTGGCGATCTCTGTGTGTTTCTCCCTCCAAGTGTCTATCTGGCTGAGAAAGACACGAGAAGGATGGCGACCTTTGCTAACTGAGAAAAATAGCCCGGGCATCTCTGGGAATCTCCACTGCTTGCGACTGCCTGACAAGTACATGCAAGTAAATCTGAATCTGGCACACACTCCCATGATTTATCGCCAAGTTTGCGCCAGAAATGCATTTTGCTGAACGAGCTGGCTGGAGACGCACGATGCAGCGGTCCAAGCGGCACTTGATCTAGCGAG
This sequence comes from Cyclospora cayetanensis, assembly GCF_002999335.1. Taxonomy (NCBI): domain Eukaryota; phylum Apicomplexa; class Conoidasida; order Eucoccidiorida; family Eimeriidae; genus Cyclospora; species Cyclospora cayetanensis. The sequence continues at coordinate 182,676 of NW_020312492.1, read as the reverse complement.
ATCACACTTCGGCACTTTTGACTACCATGGCTATAGGTCAAATGAGAATTAGTTGGAAAAAATCGTTTGGCATAATTGTCTATATGTCATTTGTTGCAGAGTAGATTTAGCTCAAGCACCGCGAGAAACTGTGTTGTGTACCTGTGGGCCAGATGCTTTTTGCAGCTATTTGTGAATGTTCATTGCTTATATGGTGCAGCGAAGCACAATCTGTTTGCCCCCTCCCCGCATGCGAAAATCTTGGGGGCTGGGGGTCATTTGGGAATTAGTGCGAAATAATCGTTTAGCATGATTGTCCATATGTCATTTGTTGCGGGGTAGATTTAGCCCACGCACCACAAGAATCTATGTTGTGTACCTGTGGGCCAGATACTTTTAACAGAAAGTAATGAATATTTATTGCTTATAAGGTACAGCGAAGCGCAATCTGTTTGCCCTCTTTCCACGTGCAGAAATCATGAGGGCAGGAAAAGGGGAGAGCTGGTTTTAAACGATGCTGAAGGGTTCGTGTTTGCTGAAACGGTCCATCTAGCGTCTCTATAAGGAACCACACTATACTCCAAACTTGATGCAAACCTGGCAGAAAGTTATTAACCCTTTTAGAAAAACTCCTGCCCTCCTCTGCCAGCGCCCCTTAGGGTTTCCTATGTAAGGGGGTTAGGGACAGCTAGGGTACGCATAGCTGCACCGTCTTAGCACTCGAAGCATTCGCAGTGAGTTGCCCATAGCATCAAGCGCACATGCACACAACCCCGTTCTTGTATCTAGCTAACAGCATTCTGCAGCTAACAAACGTACGAACGGACAAACCACTAGTCAATTTTCTACTCACAGCTAGCCAGGTATAAGCCATGCAGGAGAACGTGCCAAAGTGTAGTTTTGCCCGCTGCACTACTGCCACTCCCTTAGCACAAGGGAGTACGAAACACAGCGCATAAAAAAGGGCAAAGTGTGCATTAACCAGTGAAAAAATGGAGGAAGACTTACACACTCGCCCAAAACGGAACAGGGACTAAAACAACACGACCGTGGCGGTGCCATGGCTCGCTATCCTTGGATCCCTGAAAGGTGTGAGCCTCGTGCTATGTAAATGCAGAAAACAAGTGAAGGGTGTAAGGGGAATCGAAATGCGCATCAATTCAACAGTACGTTCGTGTCTTATACAGCAATGCCTGCATGCAAACGAAGAGGGTTCGTGCAGCATAGTAACCTTTCAAGTCCGAAAAGAGACAATAGCGAGGATGCAGAGTCAGCATACCTGGGCGCCTGCAGATGTCTTTTGATAAAAGAGTCCTGGTGCCAAGTGGCAGCTTTCCAAGCAACAGCTATTGATCGAGGTACCGGGGAAAGGAGAATGACCGGGAATGCGTGGCGTACTTTGCTTAGCAACTAGCGCTGTCATCCAAACACAGCCGCAAATTCTCCCCAAGGCGATGAATCCGGCATCCCTCCCTTTATCAAACAACGAGGTCTGCATTCCCCAGCATATTCCCTTGACAGTTTTTTCTAGTATACCTTCGGTGCTCAGTAGTTCTAGGCTCCAACACTTCTACGGCGCCCTGTGCAGCGTCCGCCTCCATACAGGTCAGTTGCCTGCCCGGCAAAGTCAGCGAATATGTCGGGAATAATTGAATCTTCTATAGGGGACCAATATCGATAGTGCTGTGGAATCTCCAAAATTTTGGGGTGTCCATACACTAAGAAAGGTTATTGATATATGAGAGCATCACACAGGGTCCTACCACCCCTACAACAAACTTCTTCTGTAGTCTCCTGATGCACCTGGTAGGACCACCAGCTTCACCAAGACCAAATCTTCAGGCTCGGAGAACACAGCGGCTAACCGCCCGTGCTTGTCTGTTTTTAGCTTTTCGCATACATTCGCGGGCAGAAGCCAGCTATTCCCGAATCCCTTCACTGCTAGCGGCGGCTGCTGCCTACCAACTACCGGGCCAAATACAAGATCGCAGAGTGGCTCCTCAATGTAGAGCAGAGATGCGGGAAGCAACGGATAAACCGGCCAGCTTTCGCATTACAAACCCACAAAGCTCAAGAACTCAAACCCACCTACGCAATTGGAGTTAAGCGTGCACAGAATCGAACTACTGCAGACGAGTGCGGTTGGTGCGCCCTCTCTGCCCATCTGCCTTCGAATTGCTGTGGTGCTCACATTATGGTCAATTTTGAGTTGCTTATAAAGACACGGCAGAAAGTAACAACGAACTTCTGATCCCGATTCATAACGATACTCTTAGGGGATCCGTGGAGTTTCCATACATGAGCAAAGAATAAGTGACTAAGTTGTTGAGCCTCCGTAGACCTGGGGCAAGGGATGAAACGAGCATCTTAGGCGGGTTTGTCGAACACGGCCTTGACACTATCCTCACCCTTGACCATCGGCACTCCAGCGAAAAGTCCATAGGCAAATCAATTAGGTTCTTATTAGTAACCGGATGGCTTTGCAAAAGGGCCTAGGTTAGGCAACTTGGGCCGCTTCAGCTGCTGACAACGATGTGGGAATGGTAGTGCAATTAGATGCTCAGAACCCCATTGTCTTACTGTGATGCTGGGCCGCCCCCAAAAAGACTGTGCCTTAGCTCGTTGACGCCACAGCCCTACCCTGCGAACCATAAAAGAAATAATCGCTGATACTAAGTCCAAGATGCTGATTGTTTTAGTGCTGCATGCCACATCGGCATCTACGGCGCGCAGCTATGGACGCACGCGTGCCTTTCTTCGGCTCGCCGATGGCATGTACAGGATTACATCGTGGTGCATGGGTCCAATATAAAAGTAATGGACCATGCTTATCAGGGGCAATTTCACTCTAAAACAGCAGTTACGTGCATCATCTGTAGCGGACTGAGCCACATTTGGAAGTTTCTACTAGATAAGTTGCATTTGAAGCAGAATCAGTGAAGAATTGAGAAACTGATTTGTTTGCTCGTTATATTTCTTGCCTAGTACTGTTAGCGCATGACGATAGGATATAATGCTGTCTGCCAGCGGCCAAAAACGCTATGCGCCACTAGCTATAAGTTCTCTGGATGCTTAGAGGCTGCAGCTAGTCGCACCTTAGCTGTCCCTCTCTCATGTCGGGAAATCTAAGGGGAGCCAGACGAAAAATAGGAGACTTCTGATAAAACCAACCAATAGCGCTCGATGAGCTTTCTTTTGAATTGGGGGCTACGTGCCTCCCTTGGAAAATAGGCGATGGAGTGGAACAGTAGGCTTGCCAATCCTCGCGTTGTGCAACACGGCAGCGAGGATGAGTATCAAAGACTGTGCTAACGAGTCAGCAGGCATAATGTCCTTTTGCACCGTCGCCTCGATAATAACTTGTACTTTGCATTTAGTCCAGTGACTTTAGCAGCTCTTGGCCAATAGGGTACGCTTGTATTAACGCAAAATAAATATTCAGGTTGTCCCCAACTGCCACTCTATCCTCTGTGGCTCTCTTCATTGCGCCGCAGCACGCATTGTGGGCCAGCCGTTACCCTATTGCGCCTTCTCAGCTCGACAACTGCCTGCTTTCACTGTGCAGAGTCCGTTCGCTGAGATTCTTTTGTTTTTGCATGCACTTTCGGTCCTGGCTACTGTGACTCTTTTTCCCACAATAGGGCAAGTGTGCTGTGAGAAGGCTATTTGAGACTGCCTAGAAGCGCGCGTATCATCTGGCCTTTTTCGTAGTCCACCTTGGCATGTAGGCTATGGCTGACTGATGAACTGTAGAGATTCCTGCGAGTGGACGGCTTCCTCTGCACGAGTAGAGCCATTACTGTAATAAATCTGGCTTCTCCTAACACTCTGGGAGGAGCATGGCGGATTCACAATCGGCTGGAAGCTCTTCTGCTGTCCTCGTAGCTGATCTCAACCTACAGGTCTGATACACGAGGGCGATTATAAATTCGGAAATTGGGGCAGGGGAGGGCGATAGACGGGGCTGAGCTACACTTGATGGCTTTCTATCAAAACTGGGTGTACTTAATTAAGAATAGCATATGAATTTACGAATTGGATTTTCTGTTTAGCTTTTTTACTTGCTGCTCAGTACCGGTAGGTAAGTAAGAGAAGATGCTGCGTTGTGTGCGCTTGCGCTAGCTGCTATGTGCGACTCGCTGTCAGTGCTCGGAGTGCTTCGAAGGTGCAGCTACACGCACCCTAGCTCTAGTTCCCCCTTCATATCCGAGTGCTGAGGGGTGCTGTCACCGAAAGTAGGAAGTTGTTCTTGGAATGCATTTAATAACTTTCTATTTCAGTACATATTGGGTCTCCAGACAAAAACATGTATTTCTAGGGGGACTTTCAAGATGGTTTGTTACAGGTACTTCACAGAATTACACGCAGCTTGATACGTAGCACATTTACCTTATCACGTGAGATAATATACTACGCTACATATGATATTATACAGGTTTTGATAGGTCAGCTTCTGAATACACTATTTTTTTCATAAAGCATAGTGCAAGACTACTTTAATGGCCCATGGCGGCACTTTTTGGAGCTGGAGTAGCTGCATAAGCTCCATTTGAAGCTGCAAATGCAGCATATAGCTCAGAACAGGGAGCCGATGCATAAGACTAAGTGGCTAGAAGTTTGTCGCCTCTAGAGTAGTTGTGCTGACGAAGGCAGGCTAAATCAGTCAGTGTTACTGGGCTGCATATGTGCTCCTTTTATCACTGGATATGGAAGTAGTTTTCTGACTTAGGTACATAGTGCTGTTCGTTTTTAAGCAGCCTTTAGGTGTGCCCAAGCCGTCCCTCTTCCTCATCAGCCAGTACTGCATGGCTTCAGGCGCCTACGTTGCCGCTCGTGTGGGATTCGAAATCGTTTTAGATTATTTTCCAGGCTAGACGCAGCATGTGAGAAGGCTCATAGGCAATTGTCGCATGAGCATACGCTACGGTTTTTCTCAGCAGCAATTTACACATGCCCCTGAGAAGACCAAATCTACGAATACTAGAGCCATCCAGTCGGCCATACTGAAACTAAGCTCAATACACAATAAAGGAGTGGTAGTCATGCAATGGGAACTGGTTTGTCACTCCCATACATATGTATTTATATAGGATTCGTAATGCATACACAGCAAGACAGGAGGTCCTCAATTTTCATATAAAACTCGTTCGTCCTAGTACTTAAAATCAGTAGGTGAATTTGTGTTCCTAGTAAGTAGACTGTGATATATGTATTTGCCAGTGCTGTTTCATGTGATCCTGTAACATGCCTCCATTAGTTAGCTGAACAGCACTGAACCAAAGCAGAAGCTGTGGAGATATCATCACATATCAAAGGATACGAAGAAAAGGCACACATAATTAGCCATCGTACGCAGCAGTTCTGCAGGCGCACCAGGGTTGCAGAAGCAAAGAAGCACCCGCAACAAAAAATAAGGCGTCCAAGTCTCCTACCAGAGCTTTTCTGCGTATTATTCTTGGTTCCTGTATTGGCGCATCTGCATAATCAACTTAGAGACGCAGGGGAACAAAGCACCCATGTTCTTGGGTAGGTATTATGTAGCGTGCATATCTTTTTGCATATGTGCCATGTGAATGCGGTCAGTGTGCATTGTGCATACGTTGTGGGCGTTAACAGTGTGCGTGCCTAGTTCGCATGACTTATCGCTCAAAGAACTGGCAAAATATACCCCTTGTGCTGCCACCGAGTACATAGAGGTAGATCCAGTTCCCCGCTTGCTCCTGCGTACATTTCTATTTACGGGGTCCTTAATGCATGAATATCAGCACGAGTACACTAGCAGGTAATGACGGAATCTGGCAAGGTGCAAGAGAAACTCCAGTGCTGTTTTTTCTGTGAATGGTATAATAGCATCTGTTTATACTATCGGCATTTACACGTACAGAACTACACACCGCCGAAGGCGCAGTATATATAATGCGAGCAGCTATACCACAGTCATCTGTGCTTGTGTGTGTGCCCTTGTAATAATAGGTATATATCTTCTCGGATATCTGCATCCACACATGGAAGTACGGATATCTGTAGAACTGTGTTTGCACGAATAAAAAACATCTGGAATCAAAGTGCAATGTACCAAATTAATTGCTATGGTTTATATATTTTCTCACTGCACGAAGCAAACTACCTCAGGCTTTCAATTGTGGGTAGTGTCAGTGAAGTTGAAGATTCACAGCTAACCGTCTATACACCGCCTTTCAGGGTCTTGCAAGCTGCAACTACAGGGTGTATAGCTATTGGCTGGAAACGCACACATACTAGTGTCCAACGAAAAGCCGTAGCAGAAGCTCCCGGCAGAAGGGCGAGCTTACACCGAGCCAAATTATACATGTCGTGTTAACTGTGTGTGGTAAGTGTGTGCGCTATTTACGTAAGAAGTTTTCATTCTTTCGTGGCCATCGCTAACAATTTCTGTACCTAATGGAGTGCGTACACATTTCTTTACATGTGCTTGGCGCTCAACTACATGCAAGAATGGAAACAACTTCTCCATTTGCTGCTCATAATTGGAAGCAGCAGCGAGCGTTTTAGGAGAGCTCTTCAGGCCTTAAACATGTGGCTTTCGCAGAAGGATTTTTTTTTCATTTCACGCATGACGAAGAGAGTAACTAGTTTCATGGAGTGGGACGAATACACGCTATTCAACGTTAGGCCCAAGGCCACGTTAGTACTTTTGCTTATCAATTATCGCCTTGAATTGATTCAATAATGAAATCGTTTTAAAGGTCCTGCATATTGTTTTCCAAAGGATAAAATATACGGGAATACTATGATACATTCAGCCACATAGTGCACGCACACTCCATGGTCTGTGTACAAGTGCATCCGCAAGTCGCCCCAGCGATCACGCACCATAAGTGCTCTGTGGAGCGAATGACTTACGACATCAACACTCCTACTTTTGTAAAGTTTCAATCTTTATTCAAACAACGCTGAATCGAGAGTAAAGCTATAGGAGTGCAAGAACGACTGGCGGAGAAAGGGTGCCTTCCATATGTCTTTTCCAAAACCATCCATTTGGTCGGCCACTTCAACTAGGACCATAGAAGCTGCAATCCGCGTGCGAGCCTGTGAGACGCAGGAATGCCCTTTGCTCAGTGTGGCTTGCTCTGATGCAATCTAGCGTAGCATGCAATGAAACGGGCTAAATGTGTCAGACTCAGAGTAAGAATCTATCCTTGCAATGCAACCGATCCGTGTAGTACACAGTTGCAAGCAGAGTTCTTTCGTAGATGGCACTGTTGCGACTGTATGGCAGTTTAATCTGGTTGGGAGGAATCATATCCCTCGTGCCTGCACGACGAAGGTTACTCTCCTTGGTTGCCAGTGTTGTTTGCTGCTACTTGGTGGTATGTGGCTAAAGAAGAATACCCTGCCTGCAGTTCCGGATATAGCATGAAATTGACCGCTGCAAGGTCTAGAGACACCGGCCACTAGTCCCAAACACGAGGACTCCGAGCCAGCTTGCCTGTAATTTGCCCCTGATAGAGCGCGAGCTGCAACCAGAGGCATAAAGGTGGCAGGCATACCTGAACACGTATAGAGTCTTGAGTCAGCTGCTGAACGCCTTCCCGATGCGCACACTTGCGGTGACCAGAGGATGAGCTGGTGTTTGATCTCAACTTCGTTTGGCCCCAACAAGCTGCATATATTCGCCATGTTGCCGCCTAGTTTTCTAAGCAGTTAGATACCTAGCTATAAAGCACGAACGTTCAAAATTCAGACCATCTTGGCCAGCTTCAGCTACCCCCAGTGCTGCGAAGCGCGGGAATGTGCGGTTCCCCGTCTCCTACAGAATACCATCCTGAGACCGAGCTATTTGAGGTGGGATCTAGGGCGCCTAAGCGAAACATTTGTGGACTGGATCAATACTTCTAAGCCTTCTTTAGCGTCCTGGAGTCTTGGTCTCTTTTCAAGAGCGCGACGTGTCTGTACATCTCATTGAGGAACAGTCGACAAATGAGATATGCGTAGGGGAATGGCAGCTGGTAAAATTCTCCAATCGCTAAACAAAAAGCACAGACAACACAACCTACGAACTCTGAAAGGATTCGATGGCGCATTTTCCAGTGGGAAGAGGGCGGAAGAACTAGATTGCGGCCTTACGGAAAAAAATGAGGAGTGAGCAACATGCTCCAGGTTAACCTAAACTCAGTCAGCGTTTGGAGAACATTGAATTTCATGCTCTGAGTGGAGACTTACGTAAGAGCGGAGCGATCTGGGCTGTGGGCAGCTCGATTGTTGCTCCAAAAACGCTCGAGAGGACCCACCAGCAAATCAACGGCTGAGACACAAACGCAGCCCGCTAGCTCCCCCGCTATTCAGCTTAGGTTGCACACGAGAAGGTAACAGCTAAAGCAACACGTATCCCATGACAGCCAGAACAAGTGTGTCACGTCCCACCCACACTTCTTAGATGTTTTCATCATACGGACGCCTGGAGACCCCGACAAGTCGCTGTTTCTGTACGAAGGATAGGGTATTAGAAGCACCTTCACAGCTCTCCGCGCGAGAGGTCTAAGTGCCATGCGATAAGCAACTCCAAATAACAGTTTTTTAGTGCTGCTTTCCTGCCGGTGCTGCTGTTGTTGCTGCTGGAGCTGAGTGGAGCATGCCTCCTTGGCCCTTTCCAGCTGGTCTATACGGCGCTGTAGCCGAGTGTACGCGGCAAAGTCGGCTGTAGGGGAGAATTGCTGCTGTTGCTGCTGCAGCTGCAGCTTCTGGTGCTGCAGGGATGTTAGCTCTTTCAGCAGCTTATCTGGATCCCCTGGCCCATTGCTGCAGCGATTGCCGCCTCTCAACCCCTGGGGCCAGGTGAAGACTGGACCACCCACTTGGCAAAGTAGCCACTCCACCTGATCTGCAACGAGTATCAACATCAGCAGTATCAAAAGCACGCAAGCCCCATCCTGAAATACCTGAGTTAGCACACTAGTGTTGTCGGCCTTGCAGTTACTGCCCCTGCAAACACTGAAAGCCTTCTCAAGCGCAAACGCTTTGCACCACAAGGGGACCCTGTGCGCAAAGCCCACAGCTGTTGCTGCCTCATAGTTTGTCTGTATAGGCCCCTCCTGTATGGTGGGGGGGCCCCTGGAGATGCCCGTTGCATGGCTCCCCCATAGGCTCTCCCACGAGAAGCAGCTAAACGCCAAAATAACGGCGAAAAGGCACTTTACAGGCCCAGGAGGCCTCACAGTGATCCGCATAGTAGAGGGACCTGCGCCTTATTTATGGTGTGTGTACACCAAAAACTCAAACTCTGTTGTCTGTGTCTTCTGGGAGGTGGAAGCCACAGGAACCGTTAGCACGTTTTGCGTCCCTTCATAGCATATGGATGAATACATTTGCCGAATTCACATCATTCTTTTTCAATAGAGACCTTCAACTAAAAATCGGCACCTGCTAGAGACCCCTTGGTGCCCTGGGGGCCCCCAGAGGGAGAGCCCATGGAACTGTAACAAAAACGTGCTACGCTTGTGTGCAATGGCGTTAGTTCGAAGATACTTCACATTGCCAAGAAGAATACATAGTGACTTTGCACATTTTACGTTTTAGGGAAGAATACTGGAAAAGGTAGCTTTTAACATGACAAAAAGATGCAGAATGACCTTACAGCCATTGAGGTAAATGAGGTGTAAGGTCAGTCGATTTTGCCTTATGCGATATTCTGTCTGTCCACGCAGTACAAAATTAATTGTCTGGCCGTTGAGTGCGAGCCGTCTCACTGCAACCCGCCCAGAATTAACTTAATGGTGTTTTAGACCCCACAGTGTAAGGGTGTCGCATCGCATCTGCTACGAACTCGAGATATCTCGGATTACGGATGTGCAAGCTCAGCCTCCACAATCTCTGCAGCGCTGCTGCTAGTGAGCTATGCTGCATGGGGAAGCTTTTTACCACACTAGCTTCTTTCACCAAAGAGTTAAAACACTAAGAATTTGCCCTTTGAATCGTCTGTTCGTATATATACTTCTTTGCAGAGTACTTTCAGCTGAATACAATTAGTTGAACTGTTTTTTTTGTGCGTGTGCTCTAGATGCTGTGTGCAAATGGTATTGGTTGCTTGAAATGCTTAAAGGGTGCAGCTGTGCGCACCCTAGCTGCCCCTCTCCCCTCATGTCGGGAACTTTAAGGGACGCGGGCATGAAAATGGGGGAGCTCCTTTGAAATCACTCAACAACTTTCTGTTTCGGCTTAAATTGAGCCTGGACTTTAGTATGTCCAGGTGAAGACACATGGAACTGAAACACTACCGCTGGTGGCACAGCATGATTCGGTTCAAGTTCTCCTCGCTCATCCACTGGCTGTGGATGCAGTGGGATGTCGGGTTCCCATGAAACATCTGTGTAACATTGTTCAATTATTTGGAAGTTGAAGAGCTAGATTCTCGTGGCAGCAGGCAGAACAAAAGACCGACTAGCAAAGGAGGACGGCGCAGCGCTTGAGGGAAAATGCCGAGGCCGGCCTGCAAGCCAATATGAACGCAGTAGATCCACAGCTGTTCAATAAAACATGAGCCCTCAGCAAAATATTTATGGATGCGTCGATGAGGCTATGCTAACCAGAAAAAAGTGAAAGCCACAATGGGCAAGTACTCCAAGTTTTCATCAGTCGGTTTGAAACGTACCTCGCCCTGTACTTCACAGCTGAAGAGCAACGCCCGCTTCTTCTGGCATGCTTATTAGAGGCAGAGCCATTACAGTAGTGGCTCTAAAAATGCAGAGGAAGGCGTCTGCCCGCAGGGATTTCTACAGTTCTAGCACTCATACAAGCCCTGACTGACCCATGGAGTCAAAGTCAGCTCAACACCAAGCCTTTGGGAGAACAGGAAGGATTGAAGCAAGGGAATCAGTAAGGATGTAGCCAGATAGAGAGATACAAATGTTTGGCTTGCAAAAGCCACACCTTGGAGAAATCGCTACCTTATTAGTGGTTTGTCTCAGGCGTACTCGAAGTATTCCGTCAGGTGTCGTAAGTTGGGCAGTGACTGAGCCCTTAGACAACCAACCGGTGAGTATACTAGAAGTGATAGAGCACTTGAGCTTTAAGAAGCAAATACTTGCAACTCCTGCATGTTTGGCTGACGACCAACTGAGCCGGGACTTCACCCCTAGGGATGTAGGGGCTGTGTCAGCCGGCCCTAGCCTACATGCCACGGTGGACGACGAGGAAAGCCAGAGGGTACGCGCTCTTCTAGTCAGTCTCAATTGGCCTCCCAGCAGCACACCTGCCCTATTGTAGAAACTAGGGTCACAGTGTCTGGAACTGAAAGCTCATGCAAAAGCAAAAGAATTTGTGCAAAGGGACTGCGCACAGTGAGAGAAAGCAGTTGTCGAGCTGAGAAGGCGCAATAGGACAACGGCAAGCTCATCATGTGGCCCGAGACGCAATGACGGGAACCACAGAGGATAGAGTGGCAGCTGGGGATGACCAGAATACCAATTCTGCGTCAATGCAAGGGTACCCTAACGGTCAAGAGCTGCTAGTTTCTGGAGACGAAGTGGATCTACTATCAAGGATTTGGCACAAAATGCGATTTGCTTATTCATTTATTAGTGCAGGTTTCAACGCTCAACTTTGCTGCCTAGTTGCAGATCTGAGGATTTGGAAATGTTCGGCAGGGAAGAGGTACTTCAAATTGAAATTTCGCCCTATCAGCAGTTCGTGAACATTCATATGAGACCGGTGCCCCGCGATGTAATCTTAGCTATGCCATTGGTGACCCAATGGAAGGTGCGCATGCGGCCACAACTGAGCGGTGTGCGTTCTAATATACCAGGAAGGACTAAGGAGAAGCAGCCCTTGGTATCTTTATCGACACTTGAAGTATTTATTGCAGGTTGGGTAGAGCTGGTGCCTCAGCAAGGTGAAGCACAGTCTCAACACTGGATCCTCAGCAGCACAGTAAGAGAAGATGGTTTCGAGCATGCATGCACTCTTGGTGGCTCTGCAACCAGTGTTTATTATGGTGCTTTGTAAATCTATCTGCCCAGGGGAATAGGAAATGGTTATTATTAAAGGGGATTCGGTGGATGTACTAGACAAGGACAAGGTAACATCAGGCCGGCCACCTGCTGGTCGTCCAGCACACTCGATAGAGCTACTCCCTGAGTCAGCTCCAGACTATGATCTGCGACACCAAAAGGCTCCATATCATGAAGAGAAGATTGAGGGGTAAGCGGCTGCTTGCTTCAAAAGGCAAAGTTCTGAATTTGACCGGCGTCTTTTGGTTCACTTTCGTTTTGGCGCCGAACACGAATGGGAGGTGGCGCATACGCGTCAGCTTTACATCTCTGAAAAAACCTTGAATGCAGATGGTGATGATGCATCTTGTTGGCGACTTAGCTAAACAGTTCACCGATCAAAAGCCTATGCATATGAATTCACAGACACTTTCTTGCAAATCCCCAATCACCCAACAGCAGTCACGAAAAGCCTTACGCACACACACACTGGAACCTGCGTATACCTGTGCACTGCTCGAACTTGCTGAGACAGCTTTTTTCATCTGGAACTTTCTAAAGCCCATTAAGCTGGGGTGATTGGCCGACCATGTGGACGCCGTTTTGGTATTCAGCCGAGACGTTTAAGTGCACCTCCAGCCCCTAGAGCGTGCGCTTCAGTTGTTGCACGCAGTGGTACGTAAGGAATTTGTGGTTCTTATGACAAATATGTTATGGTGAATCTGCGTTTCTACAGCGGGGATTGAGCCAAATCCAGCAAAAACTGAGGCAATAAAGGCTTGGCCTTTGCCTTTCTACACTTGAAAGAAAAATGAAAGCATTGTGAATTTTGCATTTTAGTGCTCGAATTTCATTCGTGGGTGTGCTAGGATTGCCGCCCCTTTGATCAATTAATATAAGATGCTGCTCTGTATGACCTGGACAAAGGAGGCTGATGCCGGAGCACGGACACTCACCAGCCACCTTGCAATTCTTCCCTGTACTCCCGCTGCCTTATAAGGAGGGCCATTTCTTCCTAGCAGCCGACTGGTGAAGTAGAGGTGCATGAGGTTCTCGCTTCAGAGGCTTCAGGCTCTCCCAGACACCAAATTAATTCCTTGTATTTTCATTGCTTCACCGAAATGGAGCCGCGGCATCCAGCACAGGGAATGCAACTCTATAGAACATGGCTGCGGTTAAGAAATGCCAGCCCTATTAACGCATGTGTTATTTTATTGGCAACACTGGCCATCGCTCCTATATGGTCTTCGCAAAAAAGGTTTCCTGGGCTTTAGAAATCGGAGTTACTTGGTGGCTTGAACAGTTACTTTACAGCAAGCGCAGTATACTAAGCGTTTCACTACCACCCGACCATTGTGTACTTAATCCGCTTTTGTCCGTGTGGATCTCCTGCCTCTGTTGAAATTGCGTACACCCCATATTTTAGACGCCCACACTTTCGCTCTTATGACCAAATCCGGAGTGGCAGGAATATGACGCACTGCCCCGTTTTGGATGGCCTGCCGTGGCTCCAATCGAAGCGTAGCCTCTGTCGGTTGTACATCCTAATTTTGTTCCGCAATGCTGCCTTATTCGAAGCAATCAAGCTCTGATCTTTCAAAAGATTCGCACTACAGTGCAAAAGCTCTCGTTCTATCTGGCGACCTGAAATTGTTTTAAACCTCAAGAGTGTACACTACCATGACCGAATCATATGCAGCTGAAGCTGCGCAGTTCGCCTAAAATTAGGCTTTTGCAAAGCTGTCTGGTTTATGAGAGAAGATGAATTGAGCTGACTATGGAGCCTATTGTTGGACCGGTGGAGGACAAGAGTCAGTAGAGCGTCCACGTCGTGGTCGAAAAACTCAGCGAATACGCTTATCTCTTTCCTTGTCCCCACCCTGTGGGGGCTCAGAATATTGGTCACTTAATCTGAAGTCGTGTCCGAAAGCTTCACGGAGACGCAAGAGCATCGTTACGGATCGGGATCAGAAGTTCGTTAGTACTCTCTGGCATCCCCTTATACCGCGCCTACAAACAGTCCAGAATGTGAACACTGCTCTCCAGCCCGGCACTTGAATAGGCAAATCGCACCAGCCGCACTCCTCTGCAGTGTTTGCCACTCTACGCCAAAACCCTCCACGTGCATGGTCTGATATACTTACCTGGGCTGAGCGAGTCTATAGTACGAAAACTGCTAGGACTATCTATTGCTTTCCCTCATCTCTACTTTACATTGAGAAGCCGCTCTCCGAGCTTGTCTTGGGCCTGGTGGTCAGGAGCCAGCAGCCACCCTTAGCAGGGAAGGAGCTCATAGAATAGCTGGCCAAGGCAGTCAAACGTGTGAGCATAACTCAAACGCAGAAACGCATGAAATTATGCCAAGCGGTATTGGACTGTATTTTTCGAGCCTGGAGATTAGGCCTTGGTGGAGAGGATAGCTTCATGAGGTGCATCAGGAGGTGGCCACCGGGAGAAAATTGCCGTAAGGTTAGTAGGACCTTTTGTGATTCTCTCACGAATCATTGCTCTTAGTGTATGGAATTCCCCAACAGTTGGAAAGTTTACAGCACTATCGATAGAGGATTTATAAATAAGCTTTGTACCACCCTGACTAACCCGCATACTTCGCCGCTCAAGCAAGTAACCTGCATGGAGGCGGAGGCTTCACAGGGAGCCGTAGAAGTGGTGGATTCTAGGACTACTAAGCACCGAAGACATGCAACGAGGAAGTGCCAAGAAAGGAGTGTTGAGGAAAGAAAACCCTTTTGGCTGATGCAGAAGGGGAAGCAGGTATCATTGCCTTGGGGACACTTAGGGCTCTGTTTGGTTCACGGCGCTAGCCATGGTAATTGGTGTTCTTTGCACTACGTGATATTCGTCCTTTCCTCTTTCATGCTCTCTGTGAAACAGCTACATCGATCTCCAAATTTTGCTTGGAAAGTTGCCACTTATTCTCCTTAGAATGTTCTGTGCACTACAACTTATATGCAGGCAGTATCAGGTATGCTGGCTCTACAGCCCCACCTAAGCTCCTTTTCTGGCTGGGAAGCTCACTATGCTGCGTAAACCAGGCATATTTGCATACAGACACTGCTGTATGAGGCACCGAGACACTGTTGAACTGGTATGCACCTCAAGTCCATATTAATACTCTGCCTGGAGAGGCTCACACCTTTCAACTTCATGAGGACAGCGAGCCTCGCGCCGCCACGGTTGTGCAATTAGTTTGGTCCGCCTTTCGTTCTTTCAGGCGTGTTTGCCTTTATATTTTTTTGCGCTTCCGTTTGCCTGGGGAGTAGCGATTGTGTGGACAGGAAAGGTGCATTAAGGCAACTCTACTACCCGAGTAATTTTAGCTCCGAATCAGTTAAAAATTGACTATTGGGTTTGTCCATTTTTTCTTGCCTAATTAAGAGTAATGATAGCTAGCTACAAGAGAATGCACTGTTGCGTGCGTTTGCACTGGATGCTAAGTGCTACTAGGTGTGAATACTTGGAGTGCCTGGAGGGTGCAGCAACCCGCACCAAAGCTGCCCTTCTACCCTCATGCCAGAACCTTGAGGGGCAGGGGCAGGAAATAACGGGGCCCCTCTATGGGAAAAAAGCAGTTCATAGCTTACTAACTTGGTCCGTTTTGATTTTGGAGTGAAGAGTCTCCCTACTCAAAAGTTCAATGAAGCATTACATCGTATTGCATTCGTTGTAATTAACTAAAAATTCACTGCTTAGTGCGGCTGCAGAAGTATACCATTTGTCGCATGATATGCTGAGCTCAATACCAGAAGAATGAACGTGCCGATTGTTTGTGGAGTATACATTCATGGCAGCGAGCTGCGAATGCTCCAAGTGTTTGCAGTCGAGGGCAGCCAGCACGCTAGCTGTCCTCTGTCCTCTCATGCTGGTACTGGGTGAATCGAGGACAAGGAAAGAAGATATCTCTTCAAACTAAGCACTTTAATACTTCCATTTAGGCTTTCATGGTAGATTTGAGGCGAAAGTTACCCTGTTGGAGTCGACAATTGGAGCGATACACTACTTGGCTGCCGTCACGAGTAGGGCTAAAACTGCCGATAATGGAACGACGGGAGTCTTCAAGGATATTTTAAAGCTCCCTTTGCGTCAAGTGGTTGATATACACCCGGAACAGAATGAACATGAGCGGCACTTCTTTTCGCGTGTAGGCGCAGCTTCCGTGAGCGGAATGGCATACTACACAGTAACGATACCGAAAAACAGCTAGAGCTGAAGCTCATACTGTGTGTGGCCCAGCATAATAAATATATGGTCGGCTAAAAGAAGGAATTTTTAAAGTTGGGGAGGCTTTTGATGCGTTGTCCACCGGAAAGCCGTACGTGGCAAGTACTAGGACTCCAGCAAAAAAAACAACTGATAGCAGACAGCAAAGTGACCGCATGCCTCTAGCTACCCAAAAAGAGTACCAACATGCTCCCTTGTACCATATGCTTGTCCTAACGACCGTCAATACGCCTACTTTACCGGAAAGCAGCAGGCTGCAAAGTCACCCCGCCGGGATCTTCGCGACGCTCAGCATTCGAGCCAATGCACATGCTGAGCAAGAATCTCCCGCATTTATGGTGATTCCTTCATGATTATTTCACTTCATTAATCTCATTGTACTTTGTGATACCTGTTTATTTGGTTCTCCTGCTGACTTCGTCATCTTTCTGTGCATCTTCTTCATGCCCTCTCGAGGATCGAGACTACGACCTCTTTTTGCGCGTACCTTCAGAGAATGAGGTTACTTCGTTTCCCAGCACGACTTTCCTTACTGGCTTTTGTGGGATGTATGATTTTTACATCAGAAGCCACAGAGAACGACTCAGATCGCGCTGCTTCGGTGCTCTTCTCTGCTGTCTTACAAGAATGTAGCCGACTCCAACGAACGAATTTCGTGTTTTCCCCATTCAGCATAATGGCGGTTTTCCACATGGCTCAGAGGGGGGCAGAAGGCCACACCAGGCTGCAAATGGATTCGCTACTTCCCCCCGATACATCCTTCCGTTTACCCGATTTGAAATTTTCACCCTGGGACCCTGAAGAAGAAGTAGTCCTTCTGGATGTAGCAAATCGAATATATGTTGATGACACACTAGAAAAAAATCCGTATTTTTCCAACTTCGCAAAGGATTTAATTCAGCAAATGAGCGGTGATGCCAAGGCGATTTCCTTTAAAGACCCAGATCTGGCAGCGCATGAGATTAATGCGTTTGTCGCTGAAAAAACCCGCAACCACATAACAGAACTTCTTTCTGCCAGTTCTCTGTCACCCTTGAGTAGGATGGTGCTGGTAAACGCTCTGTACTTCAAGGCCCCCTGGCTCCATCCGTTTTCAAAGAATCGCACTTCGGAGGGGATTTTTTACGCAGAGACAGGACCTGGGCAGACAAAGACGCAGCATGTGCGATTTATGAGGCAGCGACTTGAGAATGGCTTTACGTATTTGAAAGAGGAGGGGATCACTGCATTCTCCTTGCCGTACGTTGATCACCGTTTAAAGCTAAATGTGTATATGCCCGATGATATTCGCGCTTTTGAAGTGCAACTTGCGGCGAACCCCCAACATTTGGAGGAGCTTGCAGCTCGCCTTGGCAGGAGCTCTCTTCCTGAACATGAATTAGTGCTGTCTTTCCCGAAGTTTAAGCTGACGGCAGAAAACAACAGTCTAGACCTTGTTGAGCTGTTCAAGGGCTTCGGAGTCGACTTGATGTTCACCCGTGGAAAGGCGGACTTTTCGGGTATGTCCGGGAATCAAGAATTGTATGTTTCCTCGTATGTTCATCAGGCAGACATAGAAGTGGATGAAGAAGGGACTGAGGCGGCTGCTGCAACAGCCATGGGCATCATGGCGATGTCATTACCTCTCCCAAAGACGCCTCTCCCCGTAACAGTTGATAAGCCATTTATTTTCCAGGTGTGGCTAGAAGAGGAAAACGCTTTTCATGTCCTTTTCGCTGGCAGAATTGGTGATCCTCGAGCAGCGCAGTAGTTACGTAGCAGACTAGCATGAATACGTCGTCCTCCTCACGTAGCATTATTTGAATTTCTACTTGCCTGAGGAAATATTGAGGGAGGAGTTACTGCAGTGCGATTGTGGCACTGCTGGGAATCTCCCTAACTGTATTCCTAGGGTATTATTGATGAGTGATTTTTATGTAATGGTGGGGAGGACTCATTTAAGGGATTTTGATTGTCCGTTTTGTTTGTAAGTGCGATGTTTGTAAGCATGAAGAGTGAGCTTAGAAAGATAAGGGCTTGAGAGGCACATGTATACGTCTAGTCATGTAGAAAGAGGCTTATGTGTCCAGAAGAAACGAGAGGCAGGGAAGGCAAAGAGAGACAAAGGAATGTTAGGAGGAAGCATAGCCGCTGGCTTGCACAAAACGCCAGTGAGGCTGCTTCTTCGAAAACGGGGTAGCTACGTACTGCTGCTTCAGGAGAAGGGCCTAGCGCTGCGGTGCTTGGCGACCTTGTGGCAGCGGCTATGAACTCAGCACACACCACAGCAGCTCTTTTAGTTGGAAATCCCATCAACAAATTAAATATTTAAATATACGTAGCAGCTACTCAGCTTCTCGCTTTGATTTATTCAAGTACTAGCTGTTTGGTGTCCTTAGAGTGAAGGCCCTTGACTGGTTCACCGTTGCAATCGCAGACCATTTATGGAAACGAGTGGGCCCACATGCCCATGTTGTATTGCTTCACATGCTGTCTATACCACGCATCTGTTGCTAGCACGTTCCCATGGCTCAGGGGCCTAGTGGCCTTCTAGCTTGTTCTTCCGGCAGATCACTCAATATCTGGTTTTTTCTCTTTCTGGTTGTACGCATGATACAGTAAGCCCTTGGACGTTTGCTGTATCATACAACAGCTGAGAGGGCCCATGTCTGCTCTCTAGGGGAAAGGAGACGAAAAGGTGGAAATCTGCATTGTTGTGCCTCTGTACAATCCGCACTTCTCAAGCGTATTTCCACCGGTGTTGAATGCCCGCTCTTTGGAGCGCAGCTCATTATGGTCCCTGCGATGTCTTCCACTGCCTCTGCACAGGAACCTTCCCCTTTGGGGAATGGGAGCTCAGAGCTTCACGAGGTTAAGAGCTCGTTCTGATGCAGCAAATGCAGTGAACCTATAGTCAATTTGGAGAATTGTGCTACACCACATATGTTGCCTGAAGCTCACGCGAAGCACTCTAATACTGAAAGGAATAGAGAATACAGTGACCAAGTATGCATCCACCACGCTACCGTAGACCAATGGAGTGAGAAACAGGCAAGCAAAACAGTTGATATGACGACAAGCTATACATTCATCAGGCTACCATACAAGTAAGACGTAGCATATCGCTGCAGTAAAAGTAGCTTCTGTTGCTGCTTGTGCAACCGGATATGCCGGAGTCGCTATCCTATGCTCATCAACTGGCTATGCGCATCCCAAGTTGGGATTCTACAAAGTAAACCCCGCCTTGGTTTTGTTTCGCCAGCTGCACAACGACAAAATTAAGCCCCAGGACTTTCATGCTGAGCCCAGACGCTAGGAGCTGGGAAGGTTTGCAAAATCCACCTGTATACAAGTAGCTCTGGAGGGTTTCCAGTTTCCTTTGCCGGTCCAGAGGTGCTCCAGGATGAATGCGCAGGAAAAAAATACTCAGTATATTTCTCCAACATCTAATGTACCCTAATATATCGAAATGCTATGTATATGTATATAACCTGCACCGACGGACAGGTTAGCACATGTGTGTACAAAGATGTGTGTACATCTCTTTATGTATGCATGCACTATGCGTACAATATGTATATATATGCGGGTTCTATTCTGTGGCACATTTTTCTACACGCACACACTAGAGGATATACACTCTGTCAATATTCATGCAAAGAATAATATAAAACGTGGCCTTGTGGGCAGAGTCGAGTTTGAGCTTTTTTGATCTTAAAACGCGCGGTGAACAGACAGAACTCTATGTCCTAGCCCCCACCCCAAATTCTTGAGCTCTAAAAATCCTTAATCATCTGCTGTACGAAATCTAATCCTGCATGGAATGCGAAACGAGACAGCGAGAAATTAAGAAGGCAGCAGTTCAGCTATGCACGTGCGTGCCCCTTAGCCCCCCTGATACACCCATAGCTTGGGGTGTAGGGCATGGGCTGGAGAATATAACTCCAAATACCTGACACTGCGCCGTTTCCCCTAATCTGTGTTTACATATTCGCGTTTGACAGTAAACACCTTGAGCTACTGCGTAATCGGTTGTTGATCTGTCGAGATGCGTGCTGTAGTTCGTCCATAACAATCTTCCTTTGATACCGACCTAGTCTCGCCTTTGTGCATCATGGACACTAGCATTTTTTGTGCATGACAACGCGAGGAGCTACAGTTTCGGGTTCAAAGGCTTAAATGTCTTCATCTGAATCGTCATCATCGAATCTCCGGCGCCTGATCTGCAGCAAAAAAGCAGGCAGCTCTTCCCCCTTTGTGTCTCTCTTATCCAATCTGCGTTTCTGTTCTTATTGTTCTGCATGGCTCTTCCCCTCTCTGTCAATCTTTCCCTCCCTTTGCTTGCTCTGCACCATCTCCTCTTTCCATGCCTCAGCTGGATCTTAAATGTCTTATTTCTTGGTGCCATCCTTGCTCCCTGACATCCCTGACTATCCGGAACCCCAAACATAGGCCCAACCTCCACACTTTATCCCAATGTCCCTGAAGCCCAAACGAATACGTAGATTCCTGATTTCAAAGCCTTATAAATTCAAGCGTAGTTAGTTGCTTACGACGACTTTCGGGTTTGCGTTTGACGCTTTATTTTCGGCCCCAGATATCCTTTCAAGGATTTCTATTAACGTGCTTTCAGACACCGGAGGTTGGAGAGCGCCCGAACGAGCAGCCTGCGAGGCAAACAGCAAATAAGAAACGTATATGCACGAAACAAAAGGCTTGAAAATGAAGGACGGTGAAAGGGAGTACATGCGAGACACACAAACAGCAACGTAGAGGTAAACAGATGCAAGGAGAGACGAATCAATACAGTCCACAGGATGCCACATTACATAATGCGATCATTGAGGGTGCCGTCTGTCGGTGCTTCGGTTAATACCGATTCATGCCAATACTGTTGCAAGTGCGTATATTCAGGGGTCAATACCTGCAAAATGAAGTTTTCTGCTGCGGCGGCGTTCTGGGGCTTCACCATAGAGATTCGGCTCACTGACGATCAAAAGACACCGAAGAAGAAATAAAATTGAGGCAGGGATCTCGCGCTGTCTTGTTCTCCGTTTCTTTCTGACACCCGCTACATTTTGCTGTCGCTATTGTGCCGCGGCATGTTCTCTGTCTATGCTCCTGGCGGGGTCTCTCCCTTCTTGTGGTTACTCGGTCTCCCTGACTTCTTCTTGCTGGCTCATTATGTATCTCTAGCTGCGTGTCTCTGTGTGCCTATGCTCGTTTTTCTACATATGGCATAATTTTTCCATACATGGCACGCTCTGCATATCTATCTTCCCACTGCGGCCCACTTCAGCTGCGGTAGTTTGCAGAATCCATCGACTGGGGAAATCCTAAGCCCCATCCACACTTAAAGATTACGTCTAAAGCCTATGCCATGTGCCGTACGTCTCTGATGAGCCTCTGATGATAACAATGAACGCATCGCCATCCGCCGCTGCTCCTCAATAGCCCTACACAGGAACAACAAAAGCTTACATCAACCCCAAGATCTATACCATTAGCATATAGCATGCAATGAAAGAGAAGAGGACGTGTATGGCGCTTACTTGCATTTTTCCTCCTGCTGCATCTGCTGTTGCAGCTGTTTCTGTGTTGGCACAGTCTCCGGATCCATTTCCCCGCAATCTGTTTTCCAGCTGCCGCGAAACTTCCTAGTAGTGATGCTGTACTTCTTGCTAGTGGTGATATCGTTACTTTTTTTAGCCTTTAGTGGATTTTCACTCGAAGAAAACTGTTGCTGCCTGCTGCTGGTACCGTTGGTTGGTTGGGTTGCAGAGGCAACACAGTACTTAGCGTACGGCACCGGAAAACCTTAGCCTTGCTTGCCAGCAGGATTAATACTTCGCAGCTTGATCAAAGGATACAAAAGACAAAGCAGCAAGCACCCGCTGCAGCAATACTAGCACCACGACACCTTGAGGCAGCAGCACTACCCCTCCCTTTCTGTATTCTTCTGCAAGTTCCCTTTTAGGGAAAACCATACGATTATTTCAGTAAAAAATAGCGCGAAAATAAGTCTATTCTCTCCAAAACTCTTACTTGAACGCACCTCTGTCGGTGTCCGACGAAGCCTGGGCCTGAGTCCGTGGTTTCTAAGGGCCCACAAGGGCCCCCCTCACAGAGTTATGCAAGCACTGACCCAACTTTAATCAATTTCGAGGTTGCTGTGTTCTTTGACTCGAAATTTTACAAGCTGAAGAGACCAAACACTCAGGGTCTCTTGCTACAGGCCCCATCCCCTAGGTCATAACAGCAAGGTTTGAGTTTTGATACACGTGCCTCGCAGGTACGCTGCACCTTCATTGAATATAAGAGGACTCGTTCGCCCCGGACTTTGCCAGCTATGCAGCTGGAGTCCTCATGATAGTGTCAACAAGATACGTTGGGGGCCTCTAGGCATTGACCACACCAGCATTTTGCTTCTTCTGCAGTGATTACAGCTGTGCTATTGCGGTTTCACGTGCCCACGATTCTGTTTCTCAGTGTACCAAATAGCGAGCGTTAGTTGGTGGATATGGGGCCTGATCTCGCTGCAGCAACAGCAGCAGTAATGCCTCCCAGTGGCAACACGTGCAGCGTATATCCGACTGCGACATAGCCCAGTGCGTCTCGTAGAGGCGAAGGACACAGGAACTGCCCGGGTTTATCTAACAAGGCTCCAGTATACATGCTTTGCTGTTTTCCGTTTTGTACCTTTTGATTTCCGGCGCCTTCCCCTAGTAAGCGACGAACATGCATCTGCTATGCTTCCTACCACGCAGACTCGGGGAATTACCGCTTGGATCGCAAGCTTTTCCCAGCCCATGAGGGGTAGCAAAATTTTGGTCTTACTGTGCTGTGGTATGCGTTACCTCTACTATTACTTCGACTTTTAGGAATAAGGGGAGAACGGGGGGGCTATATTGTGCTACGTTTGCATATTTACCTTGACTTTTCTATTGGACAGTCTTGAAGTTTGAAAGGCAGTTCTCCACTCGCCCCAAGCTCACTTCACCAAACTCTCATGATCTGTAAACAATGAAGCTGCAATCTGTCTCATGAGCCCAGCAGCGGTTTTATCCTGGATACAGCCCTTTTGCTTTCTACCTTAAGCCTTATCGGTGAAAGAACCTTTTTCTCGGACCCTCTTTCAGCTGACAGGGGTTTTCTGCTTAGGCTTTCCGGGTCCATTATGCAGAATAAAGAATTATATCGGCTGGAATTGTCATTGTCCAGAGCCTTTCTGCTTTGTTTTTTTTAGTGAGATTTGAGGACACTTCGCTTCTTCAGGCAAGGCGGAGAGAAGAAAGCTGCAGCACAAGCTTTGGAGAAGAACCAGTCAATGGACGTGCCTTTTGTGCCATAGCTTCCACGGCTGGAGGCGAAATCTCAAGCCCGTAAGTTTAGGGAAGATTGTGAGAAGGGCGGAATATCTCCATCCTTTACAACACTACAAGTAGCTAAAATTAGCGTATGCTTCATGAATCTAAAACATATCTATTTCTTGAATCTCGTCCGATGGATAGGCAGCCATGTGGCAATTATTCACAGCTTGCAAGAAGAACAATCCAGCGACACCAAGAACCCGCCAATCTAGCCGTTGATATAAGACTGGAGTATGGGCGGGTTCGCGCCTCCACCCTGCTGAACCCTTGCACGGCTTATTGTTTGCCACTCTATTTGTAAGGTATCCGTAGGGAGACACATGATCCCACACTCACCACAATCCCATGGAAACAGTTTGGAATATGTATCAAAAGAGCTTCCTATTTCCGCTGCCCATTAGAGTCTCCAAGATGACGTAAAGTGGAAAGCTGGAATGCACGTGGAGGCACCGCCTGAGCATGTCAAGCATTCACACCTCGTTGCACGTAAGATCTAGGGCACACGCATTAGAATTGCGTCTTCTTGTATGCAGCTAACAGTATTCTGGATTAAATATGATACCCTAGAAGATAAATCAATTACCGTATTCTTCATTGATTCTTAGCTAAATAGTACTAGTGTAGAAGTTGCCAAAGTGTGCCGCCGCGTCTCTTACCTTCCATTTTAAAGGACGCCAACGTGTTCCGTGTTTTGACGTTGGGAAGCTTCTCATCCTATTGCCACTACCCAGGCAAGCAGCAAAATGAATAACATTGTAAATGAGAGAAGAAAATGTGCACATCAACCAGAAACATGAAAATCAAGGGCAGAAAGACACACACACACACGCAGTAATTAACAAAAAAAGGATTAAACCACACGACTGCGGCGAGGCAACGACCGGCTGCCGTCGGAGCGCTTTGATGTATGAGCCACCTGCTACGGGGAAACAGAACAGAAAAATAGGTTATTGAGGGAGAAACACGCACTAGTTCAGCAGTGCCTCATCGCCTCACAAGCCAACATATACATGGCGAAACAGCCGGTGCATGCAGCCCAGTCGATGTCGAAATCCCCAAAACGTCATCAGCAAGAATGTAGAGACAGCTTACCCGAGAGCAGTCGCGCATGATTCTGAGCCTAGAAGAGCTCTTGATGGTCATAAAGGGAAACCTCTCAAGCTTTATTTATAGATACATGTGAGTATTTCAGTCAGAATCTGAGTGGGGGAGAAACACTTTCCTAGAAGCTTTGGTATACTCTCCACGGCACTCAGCGTTCCGAACAAAATCGAGTCTAAATTCTTCCCCAGGCAGCCAACCGTATACCTGATCTTTCATCAATGACTAACATCGACTTTTTTCACACTATTTCACTGGGAACTCTACTCTACTGTGTTACGTACACTCAATAGCCCCCAACACCAGCACTTCCACGACTCCCTGTGGGTTTTCTGCTTTGACTCGGATCCCGTGCCTGCACGTCAAAGCCCCGAGATACAAATTTTAGAATTTTCTTGGGAAGCCAACATTGACAGTGCTGAGACACCCCCAACTTTTAGGAAACGTATCGAATAAATAGGAGCATTGATTCGTGAGGAAACTGCAAGTGGCCCTAGCCACCTGACGGTTAACTTCTTCCTGATGAAACCTCTGGTGCATCTGCCAATCCGCCAAAACTATATTTCCAGGCTCCAAATATTTCCATCTCATTCTTAGACTCTGACGGGTTTTAAGACTATATTTGCGTGCACTAGCAGGATGTTTCCAGGGTATTTTTGCTGGAATGGGTGTCTGCTGAGGCCGGATTATCAAATTCAAGCCGGGATAAGAGAGAGCTCTTTAATGTAGCCCGGATATGTGGGGTAATAGCGAATAGACGCGTTTATTGTTGTTTTATAGCCCACGCCGCGCAGGGGATAATATCAAACCATGCGTTGGGTATTCTTCTAGCAAGGAGTTGTAAAAGGGAC
This sequence comes from Cyclospora cayetanensis, assembly GCF_002999335.1. Taxonomy (NCBI): domain Eukaryota; phylum Apicomplexa; class Conoidasida; order Eucoccidiorida; family Eimeriidae; genus Cyclospora; species Cyclospora cayetanensis. Next base: position 157,194 of record NW_020312492.1, on the reverse strand, counting down.
AAATAATTGTAGCTGTTCCTCTTTGGCTGCCCATCTGCCTCAGAACGGTTCACAGCGGTCATGTATGGTTATTGTGTAGGCGCGTGGAAAGGCACACCGAAAAGCAAGAACACACTTCGAATCCTCATCCGTGATTGCTTCCATACATCAGTTAAGAATAATTGGTTGACTCTCCGACCCCTAAAAGAGCTAGAAAAACAGATAAAATGGGAATTTTGGCGAGTCTGTCGATAACGATATAGATGAACGCTTGGCCCTTGCCTTCCGGTGGCCCAAAAATAAGGTCCAAAGTCAGATCAAATCAAACCCTCCCAGTAACTAGACAGCTGTGGAAAAGGCCGTTTTTCGACGAATGGCGGGGCTTATACTGAAAAATAGGGCACGACAGTGCATGCTCCTATGCCGCAGGAGGCATGCAAGGCCAACCTTAAGGGCTTTTCCACTGCAGGGCAAACATACCGTGACCCGCAAGAATGTGGTCACGTGCTGTGTGAAAGGTGACACTGCAGAACAAATTTGGGAGGTGCAAACGAAGGACTCCCCGCTTTCTTTGAATCACACCAAGCCATTCCCAAAGGAGAAGTGCTTCACGTATTTCCCTGTCTTGATTATGGTAATAAAAGCGAATATATAGTTGTCCAAGCACACGGGCTTTTGATGGAAACCATCAATCAACACAAGCAACACAAGCTGTGATGCACAATAGTGACGTGGTCAGAATGCCAAGAACGTGCCAGCGACCCAGTTGGTGATGCCCTTGATATACTTCATTGTAAATCCGTGCTGCAGGAGCCGTCAAGCCATCAAACACTTCTAGGATTCTTAAAGTTTTGAGAGTTCTTTGTAAGCTACATCCAGGAATGGTGATTTGACTGGACATAGAAGTAAAGCCCACACACATACTGCCAGCATTTTTCCACGCCCTGCCAAGCGGCAAAAAATAGTTTCCCCTACTCTAGATACCGCTGCTTGGTTTTGGTGAAGCGTTGAAAGTCATAGGCAATAGTTGGATGCTTTGGAAACCTTTTGTCTGATAGACGAGAGAAGCGAACCCCCCCTTACGTCACTATCATCTGTTAATAAGAACAGCACTCTAATAATCAGGAAACGCGGGTACGGGAGGATTTGTACACCCGGTGCAGTAACTCTAGACTCGATCCAGGCCTAATTGAAGTTATTGATTATCTCCTGGAAGTTATCCCCCTTTTTCTTGCTCGCACGTATCAGCAAAGAAAGGCAGCTAGATTGCGCGTAGCTGCCACCTCTAAGCGCTTGACGCATTCACATCTAGCTGCAGAGAGCCTCCAACACACACGCACACCAAGTGGAGTCTTCTTGTAGTGTGCAAGGATTACTCTCCAAGTAAGATCTAACATGAAAAGACAAAGCAAATAACCAATTCTTTGCCAATTTTTCTGTTAGAAACAATATGTGTATGAGAAGGCGCTAAAGTGTAGCTCAGCAAGCTAGTGCAACACGGCCGCTACAAGTTCGGTGTTAACCTTATCCCGAAACAGCTGGGGTACCAAAGCGCTGAACTGTGCTAGAAGTTCTTCGTCAATCTGATTTGCTTACAAGTACTGTAGTTTGACTTATTTAGTGGAGCCTGACGTTTGATCAGGTTACCCCTATTGAGTACGCAGCCACTCAACCCATAACCTCACGTGTAGAGCTCCGAATTACGCAGCTAAAATGCCATCACCCGAAACATTGCATTTAATTTTCGTCTTATCTTTTGTTGATCGAAGAACCGTGCACTGGTAAATGTTCATCCCAGCTATTTTCTGTGGGTCAGCAAACCGCATGTGCAGAGCTCCTCTTGCAGCGCTTGGTCTTCTTCACGGCTTGTGCTAGTTGACGCATTAAGAGAATTCAATAAAGTAAATATATGTTTTATTTGCCTTGTCCGAGGGTGCGGCTAAGCTTGAGCTATGTGGACGCTCTGCCAAACCGAACTGTGGGGCCCGTGGGGAACAGCCCCGCTGCCCGAGCAGCGGCTGAGCTGTCTCGATTTTGGGGACTGCTTTTTTGTATGAGAGTGTTCGTGCGAAGACTCTAGTCTGCATACTGGAAACCTCAAACCCCAGACCACAGCCTTTAAATTCCAAACTTTCGGAAGATGTTGTTGGCATCGTCGGCTGCGGTAGCCGCTCGAAGCGGCAGCAGAGCAGCAGGAGTAGCAGCGGCTTCGTTAACGCAAATGCAGCAAAAAAGAAATGTTTCGAAAGAGATTCGTTTCGGCTCAGATGCACGCATGCAGATGCTTGCTGGTGAGTGCCGTAGTGCCTTGCTTTTGGTGTTCTTCCGTTCTCGTCCCCAATCTTAGCCGTTTGCTTGGCCCCTCCGTATTCTGTCGCCATAGAGGAATTCTGCATACCGACAAAAAGTGTGTGATGCATCTGATCATAGGACCCGGTCTTCTTTGCCTCACTTGCTGCCTTTGTGTGCTACCAAAATAGGGTATTTGCCTGTGTACTGTTCGGCTGCTATGAATTGCTATGGTGTGTTTTAACATGCCCAAGATGGTTGGCACATTATGCGCGTACGGCTTTAAGGCTGCAAGTCTGTTGATACCCATGCCTGCTTGTTCAACGTGGTGCGCATGCTTGAAACCTCAGGCTGTAATCGTCTCGCCGACGCGGTCGGTGTGACGCTAGGCCCGAAAGGCCGCAATGTTGTCATTGCCCAGCCGTTTGGCTCTCCTAAGATAACAAAAGATGGAGTGACAGTTGCGAAGTCTATTGAGCTCCCAAACAAAACGGAAAACCTCGGGGCTCAGCTGCTCAAGCAGGTGGCGGCTACAACAAACGATATTGCTGGCGACGGTACAACAACAGCAACAATCCTCGGACGGTCCATTTTCAAGGAAGGCTGCAAAGCAATTGACGCCGGGATGAACCCTATGGATGTTCTCAGAGGTGACACCCGCCTGTGTACAGATGATGTGTAATATGGTGTTCCGTCGAGCACTTAAGGGGTAATATCTAGCTTGGAACAGGAAGAGTGGGCTAGTTTCCTTGGCTGCCTAGAACGTATACAACAGGAAATGTGTGCCTGTTTTTACGCGGATGTCTTGCCACAGTGCTAATGTGCAGCCATATTCCTCTCAGTCTTCCCCACTATTGTTCCTCTATGCTTGTCTGTCTCCCTGCTCCTTTGTAGGCATCCACCTGGCCGTCGATTCAGTCCTGTCTGCCCTCTCTGCTTCTCGGAAAGAGATCTCGACTACGGAAGAGATCGTGTCAGTTGCAACTATTAGCGCCAATGGAGATGCTCAAGTTGGAAACCTTATTGGCGAGGCAATGAAGAGGGTCGGAAGGGAAGGCACTATTACAGTAGCAGAAGGAAAAGCGTTCCAACATGCGCTAGATGTTGTTGAGGGCTTAAGGTTTGACAGGGGATATTTGAGCCCGTATTTCATTACGAATACAAAGGAACAAAAAGTGGAACTTGAGGCCCCCTATGTCCTATTGGTGGATAAGAGGCTTTCACAAATACAGCAGCTGCTGCCAGCCCTCGAATTCATCCTGCAAAACCAGGCGGCGCTTCTTATTGTTGCAGAGGACGTGGAGAGGTACACAAATTACTTCGTTAGGTGTTGTGGACGCGCTTCCATTTGTGTATTCCTTCCCTCGTTATGTAGCCTACTAGTGCATTACTGCATTCCTGTTTCTCATACGCTCTTGCTTATGAGTTTTCCTGTTTCGTTGTGTTCGTAGTGAGGCGCTGGCCACACTGGTGGTTAACAAATTGCGCCTTGGCCTCCGTGTATGTGCCGTGAAAGCCCCAGGCTTTGGGGAGGGCAGGAAGGCGCAGTTGTACGATCTGGCGACTCTTACAGGCGGGAAGGTAAGCTTCTGAACCCTGCGTGTGTCTCAGTGCTCTATTCATAGTTCACCTACTGATATATCCGGTGTGCAAGTTTCCTCTGCCGCTCATGCGTATTAGGTCTTGAGCGATGACACTCCATCCCTGGCTGATGAGAAAGCAGATGTTGTGGCGATGCTGGGAAAGGTCAGTGCAACAGAAGGAGCTCGATATAATTTTTATGACTAATGTTACGAAGTAGGGAATGAGGATAGAAGTAATGGTAAAAGGAATGTCTGGGAAGGCAGAAGTCAAGTTGTTCCTAGAATGAGGCAGTGCAACAGTAGATGCCTCCTCATGCATTTGTGCTGGTGACTACCTGATAGCCCGTCCTTAGTTTCTGCACCTGGATTATTGGATCGGTTACATTTGGTGCTGTAGGCCAAGAGCGTCGTGGTGACGAAAGACTCGACTCTGATGATGGAGGGCAAAGGCGACAAGGCAGAAATTGCGGAGAGGTGTGACCAGCTACGGACACTCATTCAGCAAACAAATTCAGGTAAGCATCAGCCAGTGCACAAACCCGCTGTTTGTTCAGTGTATTTGTTGCTCACTCCCGTGTGCTTGTTCACATTTCTTTTACTCTACCCTACTCTCGTTCGACTTGTCTGCCTTGTGGTCCAGAATACGAAAAGGAGAAGCTTCAGGAGCGACTAGCTCGCTTAACTGGCGGTGTTGCAGTAATCAAGGTTGGAGGGGCCTCGGAAGTTGCAGTGGGAGAAGCGAAGGATAGAATCCAAGATGCACTTTGTGCTACAAGGGCAGCTGTTGAGGAGGGCATTGTGCCAGGGGGAGGCGTGGCACTCCTATATGCTTCCCAAGTTAGTCTTATCAGCGAGCTGCCCCTGATGCCGCAAATGCATGCGAGTAGCTGGACTGGGTTAGCGCAGCAGCGATAGTAGCAGCAGCAGCGGGAACTGAAAAACTTTCATCTTTTTTTTGTGTATCCTTATTTGTACACGCGCGTCTGCATCCTTCACTTTTACTAGCCTGTATCCTCTCTGTTTTCTGGCTTTTCTGTGAACCTTTTTCTCCCACGTCTTCCCTTGCTGTGAACGTATATAGTATCGGTAGCCTCTTGTCGCCCATTCTGAGTGTTTGGGGTTGCTCTGCTCCTAACCTGTGTCATCAGGGCCTGAAGGACTTGAAGGTCGATAACGCTGAACAGCGGGTCGGTATACAGATTGTGCAGAAGGCCTGCGAAGTGCCATGCAAGCTCATTGCTGACAACGCTGGCCATGAGGGAGCAGTTGTTGTTGGAAACCTCCTGAGGCACAACGACACCAACCTCGGGTTTAACGCTCAAACGGGAGAATATGTCAACATGATCGACGCAGGTCAGTTGTGTACAAGTATGCATTCGACAGGACTTGGAATTCTTCTTGATGGGAACCAGGGGCGACCTTACTTTTTCCCACTTTTTGGATGAATTATTCCCCATTTGTTACTTTGAAGTATTGCTGTGAGGTTCGCCTGTGTCCCTCTTCAGGCATCATCGACCCAACAAAAGTTGTGAAAACAGCGCTCAGTGACGCCTCCTCTGTCGCCTCTTTGATGGCAACCACCGAGGCAGCAGTGGTCGATGCACCCGAACCGCGAGCGAACGCTGATGCAGCCCCGTCAGCTGCGGGAGGCATGCCCATGGGAGGCATGTTCTAAATGGGAGTAAAAGTGAGAAGATGGTTCTGCTACAGCAGAGGCTGCACTAACAACTGTCCCGGCAACCAAAGCCATAGGGGTGTGGAGCCATTTGTGAAATGCTGCGGTAAATCCGTATGGGTCTTTTTGTGCCATTCGCTTGGGTTCAATGGCTGCTGAGTTCCATGAACACCGCCTGATGCACGTATAGCGCAAAGAGTATTTGCAGTGGAGCAGTGGCACTGAGGCGTTCTGTTGCATCCTTCATTATTTCCCTTGAAACTCCTAAAGCTTGGCAGACTTTTTGATATTACAAACCAAAGACATTTACAAGGATGGCAGATGAACCCTTCTCAGTTTTCGTTGCCGAGGCCCTAAGCCCCTGTACGCCTTGAGAGAGGGGGGGAGCCGTGGTGTTCTGGGGTGGAAGCTACAGTTTCGTTACGTGGGTGTCCAATGGAGCAGACTGATTGCAAATACTAAGCAGGGGTACTTAAGTGTAGTAGTGTAAGTGGATTTTCTAGAACCAAATGACTCGAGCTTTACACTAGTACCCGTAGTCTTAAGATCCCCCTAAAGGCACCCACACGCTGTCAAACAAAACAGAAAATCCTTAAGGACCTGAGGAAATCGCAGCTCCATATTGTCACCAAAAACTGGCCATAGGGCCTCCAACACGGGTGAGAACCCTGGGGGCCCCAAGAGTCGAGAATCCCAAGGTCCACCCGCGACGCAGAGCTAAGAGTGCCAGTGGTAGCGTTTCAGCAAATAGAGCAGGGCGCCTCCTGTGTAGTGGTAACGCAAGACAAGCAAGCTGACAACCGTAGGACTCCACAACAAAAGCCTCTCTCTAGATGAATAGCCACGGAGACGGGAGTTTGGGTGGCTGTCACACGAAAAGGTGTTGAGGGGAAATGCCGATGCGGCATTTCCCCAACACTGCACCCTAAGGGGCGTATTCAAGTTTCCACAGAACAGCCCTCACTTTTCACGTCGGACAACAGCCAGAACAAATGAGGTTCAAAGATCTTTAGCTTAAGAGATATCAGCCTTTTCACCGTTTAAGTGCTGAACTGCGGGGACCAATGTGTAGGATGCGACATAGGGGGTCTCTGCCGGGCTCCCATACCTGCTAGTACACCGATAAGTAACGAGCCGATCACGCCGTCTGTACAAACACCCAACAAGTGTAAACCCAATATCCAGACGGTGAAATTCAAGCGCTGGCGTTCATCCTCTAATCCTGGGGGGTTTACCATGAGATGCGCGGTCGAGGATAAGGCTGTGTAGAGAGAGAGCAGATAAATTGCGGGGCTCCTGAACTCACAAAAAACACGTTGCAGACCTTACTTCCAGCCAAATTTTACGCCTTAATTCCAACCAACCCCTCTACCTTGATTCCAACCAACCCCTGTACCTTAATCCAAGCCACTGAGCCTTGATTCCAAACATCCACACGACGGCATCTATGCGTAAATCTCGCCAGCAGCACTACACACATTATAGGGTCCTGAATAGCTTCGATTTCGTGATTTCGTGTTTGGCGTACCATCCTTAGGAGAGTTTCAACTCTGCGCTTTGCTAGGGAGTATTCCCCAAGCTTCAGATGCACTAAGGCCAGCTGAAAAAGGCAATCCGTTCTGCGAACACAAACCCTTAACCCTCCATTCAAAATCGTTGAAACCAAGAGTAAACCTTTATGCCGGATCCCTTGGGTGAATTGTGCAGTTCCCCAAGGTCTCCCTAAAAGCCACAGCGACCCTTTCTCCCTGAGTGGAAAAAATTCGCCGTCATCACCTTGAAAATCCAATATCCAAAAGCTCTGTGAGGAGATCTGTGGCTTCACGGAGGTTCGCCTTCCTTGGGGAGCAGCTAAGCAGAGAGGCAAGCTCAAACTGCAGTTTTGGGAAGAGCATGCCCTTCTCCAGTTGCTGTATATAGCCACCCCAAGGCACAACAAAACGCAAAACTTTACGTGATAATATGCGGCGATCTGGCTAGGGTATCAAGAAATAATGGTCTGTGCATCTACCAATTAATTTGCGGCGAAAGCACCCATCCCTATTGCGCAGCCACAATGCACCCAAAAGGAGATATGCACAATTCTACAGCAGCATATCTGCAAACTTATGAGCACTTGAACACACATGCTGCTTCTGAACCTTTACATTCGTCGACATGCCTGTACCCAGGCCCCACGTATACGGCGACAACACCAGCATTCCGCTGATATATTACGCCATCCTTAAGGGCTAAAAAAGGGCTTCCCGTAATGATAGGGAAGACTGGAACGGCGCTGTTGATGAGAGGAAATTCTAAGGATTGTTAAAAAGGCTATGGCATAGAGAGGTGCTGCGGCTTCACCTGCAGATACTGAGCCCTCAGGGCCTCGGTCTCCTCGTGCAAGTCCAACCCTGGGGGCCCCTCCATCTTCATTTGCAAACCCAATAGCCTAAATCTTGAAAGACATCTGTAGCTCCGTGCCCTCCATGCGTGCTGGAGACGCTCGCATTTACGATGTCTGCACAGTCCAGTAGGGCTAGTGGCTAAGGCTTGAAGTTTGCTGTGCTCCCTCGAAATCTGATATCCAGAGACAACTAATACGTACGTGCTCGGCAATGGTCTTAGAGCCAAAGAAAAGAGAGGGCTGGCCACTGTGCGTGCTGCGGGGAATCAGCACAGAACCGCGTATCATAGATCTATAGCCATAAGCAATTTTCATGCAAAATCAGTCAACCAAAAAGAACGATATTGTTGTGCCGGTCGGTACTGCCATCACTCCTCCGAAGGCATACAGCCCCAACGGTTCGGCATCGCCTTAGGGGGGGTTCCCGCGTCTATACATCTTCTAAGGCTCATTTTATGATAAAATGCAAAGCTGAAACGGAAGAATAACTGAGGGTTCATTAGAGGCAGCACACGTATTGTTTCGCGCAGCTCGCAGCTTGCGAGTGCGAGCAGCCTATAGACCTCGAAAAGCGAAATATCCGGTTTCACCATCGTCTAAAGCTTTTCTACCGGCTGGATTTACACATCAGATCTTGGGAGCCTTCTCGCAAGTGGCGCGCCCCCTTTTCGCATTTCTAGGGTGTGTAGGCGTCACGGATACCCCATTATCTCGCATAATGCTGGCTCGCATTTGCAAGGGGTTGCCGCGCACTTTCTTAGCGCAGGCACAAAAAACTAATGGCGTCCGGTGCTTCTCATCGGTCAAGTTTCTCGAGCAGAAAAGATCCGGGGAGGAGACTGTATACTTCAAAAAGGAAGGTAATGGGGCGCTCAAACACTTGGCTTTCCACTCTTAAAGCGTTAACAGTTCTTCCCTCATCCAACCTCTAATTTGGATTCGTTGCATGCTCAACATGAGCATGTAGACTTCATAGGGTAGTCATACTCGTTGGTGGTGACCCTTAGGTCTGCCATAACCCGGTAATGCATGGATGGTATTCAGCGCCTTCTGCAGCTTGATTTTCTCTTATCCTCTCTTCACGTCTCTCTTTTTCGGCTGCCCGCCTTGTGTGGGTGTTCGTATCCGTCCCTATGTCCTTCTTTGTCTGCATTTCTCAGTTGTTGCCTACCTTGCCTTTTCTGCATGTGGGCACAGACCGTCCTCTCCGTCTCTTCTCCTTTATTTGTGGCTAACTGTCTTCCTTTATTTATGGCTAGCTGCCCCCTCTTGTTTATCTTCTTTACGCCCTTTCCAAGCTTTCCTTGCTCTGTCCTCAGATGAAGCCCTGCTCCGCGCTCTGCTAGCAAAGCACCCGGAGGCAGATCCTAAATTTCAGCATTCGGCGGGCCATGCGTCTTTGGAGTCTCTTCAGTCTGCATTGGCTCTCTGTGTGAATAAGCATCTTAAAGCGCAGCCACCAAAAGCTTTCCTAGATGAGGTCACCCTTGTCTTCATCAACAACGGATGGACCCCGCCCACCGAACAAAGAACCGCCATCCAGCCCAATCAGCCCCAATAAAGCGAAAATTTGTCACACCAGCATTCAAGCTACCGAGATACACAACTATTAAAAAAGGAATTTCATGGTTATTCATCTGATGCAGCTAGCTAAGACTTCACCCGATAGGGTGGCTATCTACTTCCAGGGGGATAGGCGCGTCCCGTCCTCCCGACGGCTGTTGCGTGCTGATTAAAACGAACAGAGCAGTGCAAATGCCTTTATACAGCTAGCATTGTCAACTGGCTGGCGCTTTGATGTTTAACTATGCAAATTTGCGTGGCAACCGGCATACCAAGGTACTTGCGAACGTAGAGTGGTACCTATCTAGGGGGGCTCGCCAGTCTAAAATTGCTAGAAATGGGATCGTCACCTGCATGCCAGTTTGTTGCGACAAAGCCAAGTCTCAGTTCTGGACAAAAGCGGCCTTTTTTCTCGCTAGTCTCACGATCAACTATCTTTTGCTTGTGATAAGGAAACGTATGCATGTAAGCACATATCTACAGCAGAGTACTGCTCTGTTATGCCTCCACAAATATACCTGTTTAAAGTGCATACAAATTCGCATGTCTTATTCGTATGCTCGTGAAGTCGGATACCCCTGTTTGCTGGTTCGTTGAACATGGAGGCGACGGATAAACAGCTCAGCGGCAAACGAAGTCTATCGGCTTTCCTATCCTCACTCAATGCAATGGAATGCAACTGTAGGTGTAAGTACATATATTTATATATATATGCAGAAGCAAATGTGTATATTGGAAAAGTTATATTTTTCGTGTCAAGGCGTTCCATTAGACGCTGAGGGCGTAGTGTTGGCCATCCGTTCAAAAGGAAGTAAGACTCCCGACGGCAGCAAACTGCGCGTGGTTATGGCATGCATGCATGCATCGGGCCCCCTGGGGGTTTCGATCTTGTTGATTCAATTCCTGAACGGCTCTAGAGACAGTCGCTGCGGCTTAAGTGAGTGCGCCAAGGGCCCTGACGCCTTCTTGCGCTATGCGCTGGATCTCTTGCAACAGCAGCACATCACCGTCTTTCTGCTGCTGTTGCTGCAGCAGCACCGCCACGGTTTCGTCCCAGTCGATTAGGGCAGAGCGAAGGGGCTCCACGTTAGACTTAATTTTGAACGCCGCTCGGAAATCTGACAGAAACACGCTTTGCAACAGTAGTATCACATCCCGCAACGAAGACAGACAGTACACCCACTGCTGGTGATGCTGCTGCTGGAGGAGGAGCAGACAGTCCTGAGGTATCAAGCGTGCCAGTAAAAGGAAGACAGCGGCATCCGCGAAAGAAGCGGAGTGCTGCAGTAGCAGCGTAGTTCTCCGGGCTCTTGAGGGGGCCCCTCGGTGCCTCCGACTGCACAATACATGGGCTGCACCGTGAGGCCCCCCTTGCTGCAAAACTCCGTCGTGGATTGAGATCTGCGAGCTCGGTAAAGCTGGCTCTTCTGCTTCTGCTGCATGGGTGAGAGACGCGAGAAAGCGGAGGAGGGCGGCAAGGAGCTGCAGCGGGAGATCGGGGAGGAGTAGCGGTGCAGCGAAGTCTTCAAGAGATTCCTTTTCGTTGCCTCCGACACCCCCACCAGCTGCAGCACGCAAAAGAAAGACGCACTGTATGTACGCAGCCCTGTTGGATGAAAGATGCGACTCAGCGAGCACAACCGCAGCCATAAGAGCGCATTAAGCCGATTCCTCCAGACCGAAAGTGTCTAATACAAAAACGCCTCAAGGCATCGATCTACGGAGGGGCAACCACCGACGTATTGCGCAAAAGAAAACGCCGCTGGAGAGCAGATCGCTGGCACTAGAGCTACAAAAATCCTATTTAATGTGGCCTTTAAAAGGCCGCTATGAGCGTCGGCGAGGGCCCCCCTGAGGCTTGCCTTCTGAGACGTTTGCAAAGAGCACCGAAAGACTCCTTTTGTCTGCTGCTGCTGTAGCTGCTGCACTCCCTAGACATTCCAGCTGCGCGCAAAGGAGTAGCTCATCAACAGGACTGATGATCGATCTCACATTGCCGCCGCCGGAAGCGGAAAATCGTCTGCTCGTGCTGCGACGCAGCACCTGCTGCAGCCGAAGCCTCAGGGAGGTAGTGAGGCCCCCAATGAGCCGTTGCAAGAGGGGCCCCTCCTGGTTTCTGTCAATGCTGTGCTGCAGCAGCAGCAACATGCTGCAGAGAAGGCGGGGAGGCAGCTTCTGTTGCCGGCAGCTGTGGCTGCTACTGCTGCTCCCAGGGGGAACCAGTGACGTGCAGACCGAGTCAATCAACGCCGCAAGAACTCCCCCCTCTTCCAGCCTCAGTCTGAGGAGAGCTTCCGCAGTCTGCAAAAGTGTACTTCCTGGGGGGGCCCCCCCCTCAGAGCCAGTCCCCAGATCCCAACTCCTAGGGCTCTCTAGCAGAAGCTGCTGCCGTGCAGAGAGACAGCGATGCAGGAACTGCAGGAGCTGAGGAGACACACACAAAATTGCGCATACACACATATACATATATATACACACACATACAAATACATATGTATACACATACATACATATACATATATATACACATACACACATACATATGCATATGTATACACATACATACACACATACACACATCACCACCATTGCAAGACTCGTCTGTTGAGGCACCAGAGGACAGGGTAAGCGGCAGTAAATTCTATACCCCGTGCCTGCTGCCATGCGTTCTGCAAGCCTTCGGCACAAGGATCTGCATGGCAGAATGCAGATCCTGGTAATCAGGAAGCGCAGGGTAGTGTTAGTGTCACGTCTCTCGAGGAGGCGGATTAGGGAGACGGGCTGTTACGGCGAAGCATGCGAGCAGGCAAACAGAGCCAGCGCGAAGACAGGGAATTTGCACTCAGAAGTGAGTGAAAGTACCAGATTGAGAAGGTTCTGTTGTCGCGAGCAAAGGCTCCAGAGAGCACTGACTGTGGCAACAACAGCTCCATAGGGGAGGGACGTGTTAACTGCTGCAGCGGCTGCACAGCCATCGGGGGAACATGTTGCCGCTGCAGAGAGAAGCTGCAGCAGCAGCAGCACACGGTGAAACAGCAGATTGCCGCAGCTGCGTGCCCACTGCTGCTGCAGGCTAAGCAGAGCGGCGAAGCCTCCTTGATACTCGTCGTGTTGCTGCTGCTCCGGCTGGAGGTGTTCGGGTTGGGGGGAGTGCCACGGCTGTTGTTGCAGCGTCGTCTCCCCCTGCGGCTGCCGCTGCAATCCAGACGCCTTCCTCTGCTGCAGCGGCTGCGACACCCCTCCCCCCAAGGAAGCGGCAAAGTGCAGCAGGGAGGCTGCGCAAGAGCCATGGAGGAGGCACTCCAGCGAAGTCACAAGATGCGCTGGAAGCAGCTGCTGCGCCTCTTGTCGAGCTTTACTGCAGGCTTTGTCTGATGAGGGGATGAAATACGTCCAAGCAGTGGCCGTTGCTGCTGTCGGATGCGCCGCAAACACCAACAGCAAAAGCTCCCCCAGCGTGTGCAGCAGACAGCTGTTGCGGTACTCCTGCCTGTTGTGTTGTTGCTGCAGCTGCGGCGCCAGAGGCCGCTGCTGCGGAGTTTCGATTTTTTCTGCAACATCCACGAGGGGGTGTTGCTGCCGCTGCCATCGGGAGCTCTCTGCAGCAGACAGCCACCTTGCCCCTGCACCGGGTAAGGAGTGGGCAGAGAGCTGGGAAACGTTCAAAACGTTGCTGCTGCTGCTGCTAGGTGAGGCGCATAGACGATCCAGAAGTTGTGGGGAGTGCTTGTGCCGGCTGTAGATGCTGGCGGATCCTCCCCCCCTGCAGCCACGTGGACTGCCACAGGCTGCAGCTGCACTGTTGCGTCTCAAGCGCGCCTCCTCGTGGGGTCCCCTCCGCGGGTGTACAGACACCGCGCAGGCAGCAGCGAGGCTGCGGCAGCGCAGCTGCTGCAGGAGTAGTGACGCAGCTGCGGAGAAGAGGCCCTGCGCCATTTGCGGATCCGTAGGCAACAGCAGTTGCTGGCTGTTGTTAGACAGTCGGCCGTCTTTTTTGCAGTACAGGCTGAGATGGCTGGGGGGTAGCGGGGGTAGTAAAGGGGGCAGCAGCAGCGAGGGGTTGGTCCCCAGCAGGGGATGTGAAGGCTTCGCGATCCTCGCCTGAAGGCTTGTCTGCTGCTCGTGCGGGAAAAGGCGCTGCGCAGCTGTCTCGTACGAGCGGAGCAGCAAACAAATTGCGAGAGTTGCAGCTTCGCGTGGCAGCGCGGCTGGCAGTACTGGGCTGTTTCCCACGGGATGTGAAGCCTGCGCAGCAGCAGCACACAGCCGTGGAAAGCAGATGCGGAACGCGCAGTAGAGACACGGTTGAGAGGCTTTTTTCGCGCTTTGAGGGCTTGTTGCGCATGCGCAAGGGAAGCTGACCTGCAGGCAAGAGACAATCAGCAACCAGAGGCACGGAGCCGTCCACAAGGACTGAGCGCCTTTTTGCATCTCTGCAGCGGCTGCTGCTGTAGCTGCTGCTGTTGTACTGGTATTGGGAGCTTTTCCTTGCAGGGCTTGCAGGAGGGCTTCGTCGAAAGCGGCATGGGAGGGGTGTTGGTGCTGCTGCTGCTTCCTCTGCTGCTGCTGCTGCTTCAGCTGCTGCTGCTCGCGGATTACTGCGGACAGCACTGACGTCTCTCCAGGCAGCTGCTGAGCAGCACGCCGCGCAGTTTGTGGGTGGAGCGTCGCAAAAAGCCTCAACAGGAGAAGCAGCACTTCCTGCACGGCTTCGGCTGTGCCTTGTTCTCTCGTCGTGAAGAAATCTGCGCTGGGGTAGGGGATAAGCACGCTGCCCGTTGGAAGTCTGGGTTGGGCAAGCACTAAACTTGCTGTTGCCTTCACAAGTTCTTCGAGATTCCGAAAGAGCGCGAAAGGACGCTCTGATGGCGCTATGGCTGCAGGCGAGGAGGCACTAACGCTGCAGCAAAGATTGCCCCCTCCTGCCCCCCCAGCGTGGATCGTGCTGTTGCTGCTGCTTCCTAAGCACAAGCTAATTGCGTTTGTGGCTTCCCCAATATCCAGCAAGACTCGTAAGGCCCGACAGCACTTGGCGATTTCGGCGAGGCTTGGAGGAGGAGACGGGAGGTACAAAAAGGCAACTTTGGCTGCTGCTTCTGCGAATGCCTCAGGAGCGCCTTTTGTTCCTACAGCAGCGACTGCTGCAGCTGCGGCTTGGTTTGCTTCTTCGTTTGCTGCTGCGGTGTCTGTGCTCGGCGTTTTCATGCGCAATCTTTGAGGCCGTACAGCATCGACGAGGCCTATCAAGAAAGTGCTCGACCTGTTCCCTCTGCAGAGTGTGTCTGCCGTCGCTGCATTGCGCGTGTCTGCGTTGGAGTCGGCGGCTTGCGGCATCTGCTGCTGCAAGCGTCGGAGGATGGGGGTTGCGTGCGTCTTAGCAGCGAAGCACGTCAAATCCAAAGCGGCCGTCAATCCCTTGAGGGCAGTCGCAGCGTCCATCCCTTGGTGGCTGCTGCTGCTGGTGCAGCAGCAGCAGCTGTCGCCGCCACTACATGCGCTGCGAGTCGCGCCGCAAGGGATGCTTCTCAAGCTGCCGCCGCAGTGGCTGCAGCTCATGATAAAGCGCGCCAAAGTAGAGCAAACAAACGCGTCGCTTGACACCCAAGCATCAAGGGCAGCAGCAGCAGCAGCAGCCCCTGCTGCAGTGTCGGGGGGAGCTTCGCTGGGGGAGGAGACGCCTCCTGCTGCTGCTGCAAGGCTGCTGAAGCCGCTGCTGAAACTGCTGCTGCTGCCACTGGTACTGCTGTTGAAACTGCTGCTGCTGCCACTGGCACTGCTGCTGAAACTGCTGCGCAGAGTGGAGAGACAGGCAAGCGCATCCGCCTGCTCTGCGAGGCTGCTGGGGCAGCTGCTGCAGAAGCCTCCGGGGAGTAGACCCTCCCTCTCCAGAACGCGGTCGCACGCAGCGCGACTAATGCAGCTGTACAGCCGCATCAGCAGCTGTCTCCCCGATCCAGAAGACTGCCGCTGCTGGAGACGCTGCAGCAGACTGTCGGCAGAGCGAAGGCAGCTCTCGAGACACCGCCATGCGGCCAGTCGAACCTCAGGGTGAGGGCTGTCAAGATACCCGAGGAGCAGAGTCGCCTGCGTCTCAAGCAGCTGCACTTGTTGCTCTTCTTGAGGCTGCTCCTGCTGCTGCTCAAACCTGACGCACGCAGAGGTGCTTAGCCCTCCCCCGCAGTCTGCAGCAGCCTCAGCTGCCGCGGCAGCAACGCCAGCAAATGCATTGTGCCTCACGCATGCGCGTAAGGCCATGAGGGCGTCAGCGAGAGGCTGCTGCTCTTGCAGCGGAGCCAAGCCTTCTGTGAACAAGTGAGAATGGAGGTGCAGCAGTTGCTGCAGCTGCAGCTGCAGCAGCACGCTGCTGTGGGTGCCCCCAAAGCAGCTGAAGGGAGCCGCTGGATGCAGCGTCCAGAGCTCGTCTGCCGGCTCACTGAGAAACAGCTTGCTGCTGCTAGTGCTAGTGCTGCTATTGCTGCCGCTGCTGGTGAGTGGAGGAAGAGAATGCCGCAGCGTCAAAGCAGCGAACTTCAGAGCTGCACGCCGCAGCAGCGGAAGGTGAGTAGACACCCCAAGGAGACTGCCACAGAATTGCGAGACGTCGGACAGAGCGAGCCATCCACTGCAGCAGCAGCAGCACTGTTGTGAAGCACCTCGCGCACTACTGCTACTACTGCTACTGTTGTTGGTGTTGATGTTGTTGCTGTTGTTGTTGCTGATATTGTTGGTGTTGTTGTTGGTGTTGTTGTTGCCATTTTCACGAGGCGGCGGCAGCGCAACGGCTGCAGCAAGCGGAAGTAGTTCTGACAACAGTTGCGTGCCTAGCAACAGGAGATCGATGTCTCTGCGGAAATCCCCGGTCCTTACTGGAGCTGCGATTCCTCCTGCTTCTTCTGCTTCTTGAGCCTCAAGCGTTCTTTCTGCCGTCTGTTGCGCGAGCATCTGCAGGAACGGGTAGACGTAGCGTCTGACGGCCACAGCAAGCGCGCAGAACCCGGCTTCTACGGAAGTTGAAAGCGCCTTATAGCAGTGGCAGTCTGCTGTGTGTGGCGTCGGCAGTTGCATGCATGCCTGCCTGTCTTGTCTCCTCTCGAGAAGGCAGCACGCCGTCAGTGTGGCGTCTCGGGGCAGCTGCAGCGCAGTGACAATCTTCCTGCAGCACTGCAGCGCCTCCGCATACGTCTCGAAGTCGCTTGGAAGGCTCGAGGAGGCCGCTGCCGCTTCTGGGGGGGGGGCGAGGGAAGGAAGAAGGGGGAGAAGCGGAGAGGCGCTCTTGGCGCGAGACTGCCGCAAGGCTGGCAACGGTGGCGAGCAGAGAATACTGAGGAGCTCTCCCAGCTCAGGGTAGGCAGGGAGCAGAAGTCGGTGGGCTGCTTGCCGCGTGAGAGCTGTTTGCCCAGCAGCCACGGCGGTTAGGCAGCTCATGTCGGAGGGTGAGCTCAGCACGAGATACTCCGCCGCTGTCAAGGGGGAAAAGCGGTCGAGGCAGGCAGCTGAGCTGCGTGCTGCTCCTGAAGCTGCCGTCGGGGGTGTTGCTGCTGCTGCACGCCTCCGCAAGGCTGCCTTCTCTCCAGCCGCTGCCTGGCTGCGAGGCTCGGGAGACGGTCCTAGAAAGGCAGCTGCTGCTCCCGCTGCAGCTGCTGCTGCCTCTAGAGCGGCGGCAGGCGCTTCTGCGAGGTGGCGTGTCACGAGGAAGGCAGCGTCGTGCCTGCGGCACTCCCACGCTTCCTGAGCTGCAGTGGGTGCACTGATAACTCTGCAGGGGAGCGGCAGGTCCAGGCGCAGCGACAGCCACGCTGGCAGCAGCAAGCAAGAGGCTTCCTGAGGCGGAAGGGTCTCCCCAGACAAGACCCCTTCGAGCTGCGAACCTAGGGAGCACACGCGGTGGGGGAGCAGGAGAGACTGCTGGGGATGGAAGAGCAGCAGTGCCTGCAGCTGCAGGCAGCTGCAGGAGGCGCTGGCTTCCCCACACAGACACTGCAGAAGCAACGCATCCCCCAGGAGCTGTCTGTACACCGCAATCACTGAGTGCAACACGGCCTCGCCTGGGGGAAGCAGCAGCAGCGGCAGTGCCAGCACGCGAGCTACTGCGGCGATCAACGGAGCTTGCTGCAGACTCCGCTGCGACGCGTGCAGCAAGCACTGCAGCAGCGAGAGTAAGAAGGGGCTGTCTGCCGATTCCCACGATGCTGCTGCAGCAGGAGGAAGAGGAGGTGCTGCAGCAACAGCGCTGGGGAGCCCTGCGCGGCTAAGGAGGAGGCTACTGCAGAGACGCCGCAGAAAAGGCCTCGCCTCCGCGACGCTGGAGTGTACATACACCTGGAGGGTGTGCAACGACTGCACGCGGGTGGAGGAGCACAGTCGGCTGTTTGCTGCTGCTGCACAAAGGAGGCGCACCTCCTCTTCCTCCCACTTAAGCCCCTGAATTCTGAGTTTCAGCTCGTCTTCGCGGCTTATCTGTTGCCAAAGAGTCAGCGCCTTGCCTACTGGGTCAGCATTCGGCGAAGGTGGCAGTTGCAGCATCGCGCGCAGAGCAGCAGCAGCATCCTGTCGCTGCTGCTGCGACACTGAGAACAGCCGCTGCTGCAGCAGAAGCTTGTGCCAAGGCAGCTGATGCAGCAGAGGACCTACTTGCCCTCCTTCCCGCTGAAGCTTGCGGCTGCTCTCTTCGAACACAGATGGCTCGTAGGCATCCATGAGGCAAGCGGCTGCGACGTGAGACGGCTGCTGCTGCACCCGTGGCGGCTGCTGGAGCAGCAAAAGTGCAGCGTTGCGCACGAAGCGGCGAGGAATTTCCCCCAGGAGAGTCAGTGCCTCTGCAAAGCAGTCTGGCTGCAGAAGCAAAAACAGCCGTCTGGAGCCCTTGCTGCACAGCAGAGAGCACACACGCTCAGCAACCCCCTGTCGCGGGCATGCCAAAAGCAACAAAGCGCCAAAGACGTGTCTGCCAACTTCGCAGCAGCTGCTGCACGACACAGGAGAAATCTCCCCAGCTGCTGGACTGGTGCCTGCCCTTTCGGATGCCGCTGTTGCATGCGGCGCGTCTGTTGCATGCGGCGCTGTTGCTGCTGCTGCAAGGGCTGTGGTATGCTGAATAAGCGCAAGTAAGGAATCCTGGAGCTGCGTGATGCGCATCCTGCTGCGGCTGTCACCGTCAGACACCGCAGCACCGTCGGGCAGATCTTCCAGCAGCAGCAGCAGCTGCAGCACTTCAGCCGAAGCGTCTTCAGCGGTCCTGAGCATCCGCTTGGAGCCAAGCGTTTCTGCCATGTGTTTAAATAAGCAAACCTGCGGAAGCTCCTCGCTGCCAGGACTGTGCAGACGGAGAGATTTAGAAGAGGAGAAGTTCCCAGAAGGTGGCAAAGAAGCCGCATCAAAACACAAGCTTCCACTGTCTGTAAGCACTTGCAAACAGTTGAGTGCAGCGGCCATACGCAAACCGTCTGCCAGTGCCCCCGCAGCCGCAGCCACATATGCCATCCTCTCTAGTGGAACCCTTTGCTGCTGCTCTTGCTGCAGCTCTTGTTGCTGCTGTTGCTGCTGTGTCAGAGGCAGCCTTTGTTGCAACTCCTGCTGCAGCTCTTGCTGCAGCTCCTCCTGCGCTCCGCATGCATCTAGCAGCACTGGCAGTAGCAGCGGGCGGGAGAGGGGCAGAGGCGACTGCAGCAACAAGTGCAGCAGCAGTCCATCCAGATTGACTGCCACTAGCCATCGAAGCCGCGAGCGTCCCTTAGGCAGAAGCAGGAGCAGCTGTTGCAGCAGGTCGAGCCACGCTGAGGGGCAGCAAGACACACACGCAAGAACGCGGAAGCGCGCCAATGAATTTCCTTATTTGCCGAATGGCATACACACATACATATATATATAGACACATACACATATATATATAATATATATATATATACATATACACATATATATATACACATATACACATACACACATACACAAGCACATACACACACACACATACACAAGCACATACACACACACACATATACACATACACACACACATACACATACACACATACACACATACACAAGCACATACACACATACACATACATACACAAGCACATACACACATACACAAGCACATACACACATACACATACACAAGCACATACACACATACACACATACACAAGCACATACACATACATACACACATACACAAGCACATACACATACATACACATACACACTTCTAGCGGCAGCTAAAATCACGAAAAATTACGACAGCAGTCCTTAGGAACGAAGGCGTAGAACTCTGAAGCTCCCCACCGTCTTGACGGTCTGTCATAGACCCTCCCAGCAGCCGCGGAGAGGGAAATGTCGACGGCATGCCACTATTGTTTGCCTTTGGAGCCTCGAGCAGTGGAGGAAAGCTTCCTAGAAGCGCATCCTCCTGCTCCTGTTGCAGAACAAAGCATGCAGGCGGGAAGAGCTGCAGCGCTGCTGCACGCAGCTGACGGCCTGCAGACAGAAGCTGCTCGTTGGACAGCGGGGAGAAAGCAGCAGCAAAATCAGCATCAGCAGCAGCTTTGGTGCTGATTTCGCTGCTGCTATAATGAAAAAGTGCCGAGACATCAGCTGCTGCCGCTGTTAGCTCAACAACCAACGGCATAATTTGGGGATGCAGCAGCAGCACGCGTGCCTGCAGAGCCGCATCAAGGACAGCTGACAGCAGGCTGCAGCCTCCAGAAGACACTCTAAGGCAGCTACATCGGCTTGCCCTTCCTCGGAGCTGCTGCACAAGCTCTTGGATCTCCTCCTCCGCAGCCGCCTCCTTAGCTAAAGTGCCGAAACGCAACAAACCGGCGGCCCTTCGCGCTGCTTCTTGAACTGCAAAACTCGAGCAATGCGAGGATTGACGGACCCCCAAGAACGGCTCCAACAGAGCCTGAAGCAGAGGTGCATGCAAAGGAGAATTTATTTTACAGAAGAATTACAGCAGCAGCAGCACAGGCAGCTACAGAAGCAGAAGCACAGGCAGCTTCTCGAAAAGTGCTACACAATGTACAAATTACCATGCACCACGATCAACAAGAGACACGGATAAGCAAATAGAAACCCTCGACACGGGCAACTGCAGAAGCGGAGCAGCAGCAAGAGCAACAACGACAGCAAGAGCAACAACGACAGCAAGAGCAACAACAGCACCAGAAACAACAGCACCGATAGAGGCCGCAGCATGCTCCATCTTCCCCCACCCTCCCCCCCTTTGATGCATACCTCTCGCAGTCTAATCAATATTGTGGTTTGAGCTTCCAAAGCAGCCACGGCAAAATCAGCAGCTGCACTTGCTGCTGCTTGCCGTGCGGTTATTTCTGCTGCTGACTCGGAAGGAGAGTTTGAAGGCAGCAGCCCATCAGCTACCCCGCACCGTTTTCTAAGTGCAGTAGCTAAGGCCACTAGCAAAGAAGTACACTCTGTCCCTCCCTGTTGCTGCTGTTGCTGCTGCTGTTTCTGCTGCCACTCGTGCAGCAGAAGCAGCAGAGAGGGGGGAAAGTCACATAGGAGATCTTGAGGAAGTGATTGGCATAGCTGCAGCACAAGGTGTGGCTGTTGCAGCTCTGAGGAGGCCAGCGCTGCGCTGCAGCAAAGGGCAAGACAGCAGACACAAGAGGAGGGCAGTGTCAGCGAAGGTTCAAACTCCGCCAGGATATTACTTGCGAAAGCCTTAGCAGCAGCAGCAGAGATGCAGCGAAGCAGCGGCAGCAGAGATGCGGTGCACAGCGCATCGGCGGCAACCCACGCAGTGCCTTGCAGGAGGCATATATCTGCTGTGTTACAGAGCTGCAATCTCCTCTCTAGAAGCCCCGACTGGTCGCTTTGCTGTACGGTGTGCGGTGTTGTCTTTGATGCTTGAGCCTCTGCAGCTTCTGAATGCATGCTACCAGTTGCGAAGGCCACACGACGCTGCGGGAGCTTGTGGATCTCAAGCGCCACTGCAGCAGCGAAAGTCGCTGCCTCAGCTACTGCCGAAGGCGGCGGCCTGGTGCTGAGAGGCATGGTGTGTGTGCACTGGACTTGAAAAGGCCCCCCCTCCCCCCCCCAACCTGCCCATTCCTTCCAAGCAAGACCAGGTAGAGCTGCTGGACCCCTCCTTGGTGCGCTTGCTCCGAGGAGGGAAAATACTGCGACGCTTTCCCGTGACTTTTATGGGGGGGAAACCGCCAAAAGTACCCGCCTGTGACGTCTGGTGCCGAGAAGCTAACAGGAGAAGCGAGTCTTCTCCTGGCGAGCCGGAGGGCCCCCCTTCCCTCGTGTCTCTCCCATAGCGTAGGCGCCTGCTGCGGCGTTATGATCGAAGAAAGGGGCCGATAGAAGCGGCTGAAGGACGTTTTGGTTCCGGCGAAAAACTGAAGAGCCGTGGATGTCGGCTTCTGGGAAAACTCCCTTCGCCGTTCGATCGCACCGCGTGCTGCACCTCAGCACATGACCATTGTGAACGCGCTGGCTGGAAGTCCTGAAGTCAAATCTTTCGCAGAGGCTCTACGGAGGGCCCCCTATGGCCCCTAAACTCTGCGCGCCTGTGGACTTCGCAGGTGGTGCCCAGAGGAGAGGAGGCGCGGGAGCCATGGACGGCTTTGTGAATTGCGGTGCAGCGGTGCTGCTCGACACGTCTGTAGTGTTTGTTTCAGCAAATATCTTGAATTTATAACGGCGGAGAAATGCAGTATCCTGAGAAATGCTTGAGTCGCAGGAACAGCGACCCCACCCCAGTAACACCCACCCTCCCGCGGCTTCGACGGCTGGAGGCGACTGCTTCCGTTGCTGCGGGCTTCCAAAGCATGTTGGTTTTTGAAACACCTGCAGCTCGTTGCTTCTGTATGCCAGTAAAGCTGCAACTTTGCTCATAAGGCACCCTTTTAGGCACATATTATCGACTCTCTACGCAGGGGGTGGCTGCTCCCTCCCCTTCAGAACCTTTGGAACCCCCAAGTAACACGGGGTCCCTGAGTAGAAGACCGCAAATTCTGCACTCCCACCCCCACGTTTCGAAAACTTGACGAGGCAGAAGTGGTGTGCCTTCTTACGGCTCTCTGTCGAGACGGCCTTATGGCTCCAGCACGCCGACAAACTGCGTTTTTTGCGGCACGAGTCTTTTCGAGTCTGGCAGGAAATCCGCTGGGTGCGCTCCATGGGATAGAAGCCTTGACGCCCATTCCGGCGTGCCAGCTGCCTGTGTATTAGCTAGGAGGCCTCCGGAGAGTGGAATTTCATAGAGTTTGTCGGCAGGGAACAAGACAGGAGTCTTCGACAGCTGCTCCGAGTACTCTTCTTCCCCCCTTCCATGCCCCCCTCGCGCGGGCGCATGTAAGCGTCCTTCCTTTCCTCGCTTCGCTTTCTGAGGGTAAAAAATGAACACAGAAGAACCTCTTTTGGATCGAGCCGGTGTATTCATGCAGCTGCAGGAGCTGCTAACCCCAGGTAGCAGCAGCAGCGTCCTGGAGCTTGTACCGCCTGATACGCGTGCAGTATGGCACTTCCTTGGCAATACGTTGGCAGAGACTGCGTCCAATCATGCCCGCGCTGGTGAGCTCTCCGAGGTGCAGCAGGAAAAGGCCTTGCAACGGCTACAGCAGCTGCTGGAAGCGGCAGCAACAGGCCAGACTGTGCCTATCGAAAACAGCTCCGAAGGCTCCTCCCCCTTGCTCCTTAACGGCATTATTCCACAGGTGCTGGCGCATAAGCCATTTACTGAACTAAAGGACTTTGTAGGTGAGGGCAACCTGACAGGCTTCAGCCCTCTGAGCACACACACAGAAACACCCAACACAATGCCTCATTTTGTGCCTTCAGTGCTTTGTTGTGGAAACTGCGGAAAAACCGCACTCTATCTTCCTACCGTATCTGTATATCGGTATATCTATGTATACATCTATATATCTATAGATATATATATATGTATGCTGGGCCATTGGATGCATAGTGTCGCTCTCACGGTCTGTGTAGCACAAATGGAATGCACGCGCACAGGCTGGGGTGTAAGTGCATCATTGTTCATAGAAGGTGTGTGTCTGTTCTGCCTGTGTTGCAGAGGAGAGGCAAATACTTTTTGGCCCTTCAGAGGGTTTCACAGATGGCAATCGGTGCACCAACAAGGACCAGGTCCGTGTGGTTGCGCCGCCTTGTTACACATCTTCCCTACCGGTGCTGATTGAAAAGCTGCTAAAGTCTCTCTCTTTAAAGGCTCTGCTTGTTTCTTCCCGTATGCTCCCCCTGAAAATTCCCTCTCGATTCTCATATTGCAGTGGAATCAGCAGTCACGCACACGGCTTTCCGCCTCCAAAGTGCAATACATCCTCAGCACCTCTTTTCCCTATTTCCCCCTCTCCCCCCTTTCCTTTGCACCGTGTATCTAGCCTCCTCTGTCGCTGCCGAGCGCCTTTTTGCAATGTGTATCTTGATCTTTGATAGCGCTTCTAGAGCTCCTCTGCCGCCGAATTTCGCCAGAATTTTCCTTTAAGGCCTCCATGAGTGCACTTCCTGCACTTCATTCTACCTGTCTTCCGCAGAGAGTGTGTGTGCAGCGATGTCCGTTTCGCTCCCTGTGCCTTGTCGTATCCCCACAGGTAATGATTGCAGTAGGCCTAGAGGGAAGTGCCATCACCTCCGGAGCCTCTGCTGACTCCTCCTCTGCCTCCTCAGTCTCCTCAGCTCTCAGCCCCTCCAGCATGTCGGACAGTGTGCAGGCGCACTGGCGCTGGCAGCAGTGCAGGGTGCAACAATTCAAGGGCCGCATGCGGCGTCGAATGGGGGGCTTAAAGAGCGAAGAAGACGCCGAGGAATCTTCGGCGAGTCCAGTCAAACAGGAAACCTCGATCGCCAATGTACACATACACACAGAGAGATACATACATACACATACATAGAATACATACGCATACTCATACAAA
Organism: Cyclospora cayetanensis; assembly: GCF_002999335.1. NCBI lineage: Eukaryota > Apicomplexa > Conoidasida > Eucoccidiorida > Eimeriidae > Cyclospora > Cyclospora cayetanensis. Next base: position 132,811 of record NW_020312492.1, on the reverse strand, counting down.
TACAGACACATACAAATACAGACACATACAAATACATACGCACACAAATACATACACATACAAATACAAACAAATACATACACATACATAGAATACATACGCATACTCCTACAAATACAGACACATACAAATACAGACACATACAAATACATACACATACAAAAACATGCATGACGCTAGTTTTTATGGCGCAGTCCAATGAGTAACTGTCTAGAGGCTAGCCCCATATTGCTCCTGCCCGTGGACTGATTTCGAGGAGAAACCTCCTTTTGGTGCGAAGAAAGCAGGCTGCAAGTTCTTTGGCAAACATCCAGGAGGTGGTGGTGTTTGTGTTGCAGGGCGAGGTGGTTGTGGTGGGGAGGCTGGCAGCGGAGGGAGGCCGAAAGCTGTGTTGGTCAAGTGCGGTGCTCGAGCCCTTCGATGGCAGCGCTCCTCTCCAGCTGCTGCATCTCCAGGAGGCACTGCAGCTGCAGCAATTGCAGCTGCAGCAGTGGCAAATATCGCGTGTGAAAAGGCAGACACCAGCACCCGATACCGTTCTTTTCCCTGGAATGGTCCTGGCCGTACGAGGCCGCTTGCAGCAGGCAAGTTGGTCAGACTGTGGTGCTGCTCTTGTAGCTGATGCTCGTGAGGTGCTGCATGCTGAGCACCTGAGATGTCCTCGTGTTGCAGCAGCACTTGCGATTACTGGCTAAGTGCCTCCGGGAATGCTGCTGTACATAACATCGAAGCAGGAGCCGAGTAGAATGCGCGTGTTGCAGTTTTTTCAGCACGTTTTATGCCGAAGCTGTTATGGCGGTTTGTGCGTCTGAATTCGCGTATTCGTTGACTCCATGTTCATGCGCAATTCCACATATACATATCTATAAAAATATATACACACACATCTCATTCATCTCCTGTGCTCCTGCAAAGTGCGCATGCTGCTTCAGGACGGCTACGGCCATCAGCTGCTCGTCTCTGCCCTCCATTGCGGTGTACCTGTACCTTGGCCGGTGCAGGCTATCTCCCTGATGCCGCAGAATCCTGACTTCCTCATTCTCGATACACTGGGGGCTGTGAGGCGGCGGTCGTCTGTACTGCAGCAGCAGCAGCAGCACCAACAACAACAGGAGCAGAGCATCGATGTAGGCAGCTCTTACAAGAAGCAGAACGTGCACATCATGATGGCGAGCTGCTCCTTTCTGGTGCCTGTGGTCAACGGTGGTTGGATGCTGCGGTATGCCACACATTTTCCTCTAGCTCGTACCTCCTTGAAGATCGCAAACAGAGGCTTAGCCGAATTGAGAAAGCCTCAGGGCTAAGAGGGCCCTTATGGCTGGCTCCGCAAAGCTAGCCGATTCGAGCGCCGTATGTGAGTGTGTCTCTCTCTCTCCTGCGCAACTAGTTCATGACGTTGGTTCCTCGAGTTTCCTCTCCACATGCATGCTGCTGTCTCCGCAGCCGGAATGCTCTCAACGGCCTCTTGTCGGCAATTCGGGAGCTGCTGCCTCACGTGGTAATTCTTTTTGGCCCGATTATCTCCTGGCTGAACCTCCAGCAGCCAGCAACGGCTTCTGGAAGCAATGCGAAAGACCCTTCTGCCCGCCGCTGCGCCCCCCTCCTTCAGACACCTGAGTTTTCACTGGCGTATGCGGAATTCTTTCGCCGCCTCTCAGCAGCTGTTCAAGGTCTTCGAACGCGTGTTGTCATCATTCCCAGCTGCAGAGACGCCATGAACCCTGAGCCGATTCCACAACCCCCCTATCTCGCAGCAGCGGAACAACATCTCCAGCAGCTGCTTCCCAACACTGTACACTGCCTCGGCAATCCATGCCTGATACAAGTCAACGACACGCATCTCCTCGTCAGTTCTGCCGATCCCTTGGCTGAGATTGCGGGGGATGCTCTACGATCCCGTGCCTCCGAGAGTTCGGCGGAAGACGGCCTGCAACAAATCTGCCGCGCCTTGCTCAGGCAGCGCACGCTTTTCCCCAGAGGTGCCAGTCCACGTATCCCCCTGGACTGCGGCCGCCTAAAGCCACTCATGTTTGACGGAGACAACACTCCCCATATCGTGGCCTTCCCCTCAGCTGCTTTGACACAGTTGCAGACACGTGGCGGTCCAAGCGCTGGTGCATGTGCTGTCGACGGAAGGATTTTCGTGTCTCCATTCAACCCTCAGGACCGGCTCGAGGACGCTTTCGACGTCACCAACTTGTACATTCGGCCGCCAGCAGAAGGTGCGGAAGGCGGCGATGTTCCCGCAAAGGATGCAGACATGCAATTGAACGAACGTGTGACAGTAAGATATTCCATTTACAGGCCTCGCACTCCCTACAAAACGACTCCCGCCGCTACGTTTTAGGAATGTCTTGTGATATGCGCTGGACGCTACACCCAGTGCGTGCTCTGGGAAACGGGGGAAAAGGGGCAGCGCTTTGGCATTAGCGTGCTCAACTTCTTCGTAGCCGTCCTTGTGGCGCGGCTCGACACTGAAAGGCTAGGTAATCCAATTCATCCCGGCTTTTCCGTTATCAACCATCTGATCAAACTTTTCTCTAAAACCCCATTCAAGCTTTTCTTTGGAAACATCCTAGAAAACATGCGAATCGCTAGGCCTCCTAAAGTTGGCTCGTGCAACGTTTTGACGCCACGTAGGCTGGTTACTCGCAAAGTATGCAACAACGGCCTAGAAGCAGGGTCGGGCATTATGCAGGCTTAGCCAAGTAAGTGCCTAGGTTCCAAAGAACGTGCAAAATCTTCCGTTTGATTTCCAACACTTCATGAAGCTGTACTTTTTTTTATGGAGTCATGATTCGAGAAAATACACTCCTCGCCTACAGCCAGATCGGTACCAGTCACATAAGAAGCTTCATATCAGGAGCTGCGTAAATAGTCGCTCTTACACGCGCCTCCGGTGACATACGTCAGGGAGAAGCAGGCAGGACAATGAACTTTTTTATTTGTGTCATTCGCACAAGTTCTAGAGGCATGCGAACTGGGGGAAGTGCTTACACCCAGGCTCGGATCTTTGCTGACTTCTTGCCCCCTGGGACTCGTTCAAACACGTGACGTTCGACGCCTAGGCAAGAGATGGGCCATTCGAACCTGGTGGCAATGCAGCAGCCATTTCCTATTGCGGATTTTTTACTAGAAAAAGCTACCTAGCTCATTTCATTTCAATTGCTTGATATAGGCCCAATTACTATCTGAAGGCTCGTTTGAGGAACAAATTGGTACACTTAGGAAGCTACACACATCGTGTGGTCATGCAGCACAAAATGGCTCTAAGTGTTGACAGCCTTATGAGCTTTCAGAGCGTACCGAAATAATCACTCTGATGGTTGAATGCTTACCATTGTGTAGATCTGCAGCCATGTGTGTACGGCATAGAGTGGTGTCTACTAAGTAGGCTGTGTGGCCAATCAGGTTGTCTGCAAAGCCACCTCTCCTGCAGTGGGAGTTCTCCGGTGCGTTCAGCCAGTGTATAAATGCGATAAGCTACGGTTCCATTTTTAGTTTGCTTGAGTTCCGCCATAGGGTGTCTTGCCTCAAAAAGCACCTAACGTACGTAAGTTTCGTTATTCCAGCCGCTTTTCTCGCCAGTTAAATGTCTTTTTCTAAAGCAATTACCATCATCCAGTTTGATCTTGTGATGCATATCTGGAAGCTTCACGGACTCTCCATTCAGAGCAAGTGCAATGATTGGAGCGATTTTCGCAGCTGACGCCGTGGCCATGCTAAACACCTCTGACTCATAAGATATTACTTATTGACGCAGTTTTAAGGACAGTATACATTGAGTATACTAACCCTGATGAAGCAGAGGGTCATCAAATTAACCAGAATCCGATGCTAATGGCACAGGTAACGACAGACGGAACATATCATGAGGACTTGCGCTTTCAATAAGCGCAAAGCGCTTCATGGCTAACCCGTACAACTCCTTAAAAGTATGCTGTTTGCAGGTTATTTGTAAACAGCACCCACAAAGAGCACTGCAAGCTGCGATGTACGTCACCGGGAAACCTTATTCGTATTTTAGGTTCCAAATAGTTTAAGAGAAAAACTGTTTCATCTCGAATGAGGGGACTGTGTGACAGGATGCTCTAGAAAAAGGTTTTGCCAATGTACTGCCAGAAGCCTTCTGTGAAGTACCGAATGCCATGTTTTTTTACTTAAAGCTGGCCCTGCTAGTAGTGGCTTCGATTTTTCTACAGTGGCCCTGCTATTCTCATTGTACCGTTGTGTTCGGGTATTGTAAGCCGAAGTATAACAAGGGTGATGTTACCGCTAATGTGAATTCAACTGAACTTCACTCAGTCGCTCAAACCACAAATCACCTTAGGTGCTCTCTTATTTATACATACATGCAATACCAATGTCGGATATGCCCTATAGGTTTGTTTCTGACGATTCGCCAAGGAGTCAAACTTCCCCTATTTCAGTGCTTGTTTACTATCTCTAAATAGCCTCCCTTAATTAGGCACGTCGTCGCCCAGGTTTTCGAGTTGGTCTACCAGATGTAGGAATCACCTGCGTCTTTATCTGTGGCTCTCTTGTATAGTCCCCTGGAGTCAGATTATTTGCAAACGGCGAGGCTGCCGTGTTTTTGATAGTTGCGCTGCATGATGCCAGGCCACCGTTGGTCCTGCATTGCTGGCACCATCGTCTGTACAAGCAAAGCAAAATTTACTTTGCCTATTGCTTGATAGTTATGCCGCTAAAGCTGCAAACTCAAGGACGTCTATGCAATAGCTATAGCGTTGAAATCTCAGGAGGTAGCGGGACCATGTTGCTGCTCAGTCATATGAAGAGCTCTAGCCAAACGGTAGTTTTGGTTGCATTGGAGGGCTGCCATCCAGCCAGCCATGTAGTGATTTCATGCTATAAACGAGCTATATGACTGGTAGGAACAGCCTTGGGGAGATTCAGTGAGAGAGAGAGAGAGTGATTACCTCCATACGCTGGTGCGCTTCTCTATGTGGACTTCCACGCACTTGGGCCGCCGTCCCATGAGAATGTCTTCTCCAGGATTCCTAAATCTCACCATTGCGATACTTTATTTCACGGTCGCCTTCGTTTATGCAGACGAATGTCTCGTCACAGCGCAGAGCACTGATGGTGGATCAGGAAGACCTGGGATGTCTTCATATTGTCTTGTTGAAAGTGTTGAATCAAGCAGTCCTGCTCTGAGCCCTGTGTGGGCTCATGGGGCTGTTACGATGGCTCCGTTAAGCATGCTGGTAGCTGCCTTCTCAATCATTGGGAATCCTGCTTGCCTAATATGCTGCGCTGCCTTTATGGAAACATCGCCCCCGGCAATTGCACAACTTCGGGCGACAGACTGAACAACGGTGGTACGCAAGAGGCCAGTTGATGCCAACATAGTGGTCATGACCTCTGGAACGTGGGCAGTGTTAGCTGGCCATGCTTGATCTGAAAAGCTCAGCCTCGCTGTTCGGCCCATATCTGCAGTATGTAAGCGGAATCTCGCACTAATACACAGATCAGAGGTTGTATCTTCCGTTTGCGCAACGTTTCAATCAACCTAGCAAGATTATCACCACCCCAATGACTTATATGACCGTTCTGGAGGTGGCACAGCCTGTGTATCACGTTTCATTAATTGTATAGAAGCTAGGCGAATCAGCGTAGCAGCTGCACTAATCATTCTGTCCTGAAATATAGACAAAGTGCACTTGACAGAGGTTACAATAGCAAATGTGTTTGTAATGAATTGTAGAATTACACAGCGTGTTGACACAATAAAGCCTGACCATCGGCTGATGGCAAACAATGCTTTGACATTGCCCCAAACAGAAAAACTTCTGCATGACTGAAAAATAGTTGTGATATTGTGGAAAATATGGTATTCTATTTTGCCTGGTCATCAAGGCTCTCCAAGTTCATCTTCACGCGCTAGAGAAAGAGGCGCCTTGCCGATGTGCGAGACTGTCATAGATGCCATCACACGCAAAAGTTAAGGGCTGAAGTTTACGAAGGCATCGAAAAAAAGAATGAACTACTTTACTGACGATAAAAGCGTGCCTTCTAATAAAACGACCTTCATATCGTTTCAGGCCATCATGCGAGTTCAGGCTTCGATTATGCCTAGCTTGAAATTGTTTGAACTTTTATTTAACGACACTTCCTTAACATCAAACGCCAAGAGTTCAGTGCAGCGCCATCAGGTGTTCCTGGTCCAGCTACCACTGTCCTTTAGTACACTGCTTCCGCATGTTTTAACGGAAATCCTTATGCTATAAGAGCTCCGAGAGTGCCTTAACTCCAAAGTAGCCCCTGCACGTTTTATGCAAAGGGCTCGAAGAATTGGTTGGTGCTTGCAGCTTAAGTCGTAGAATGTGGCAATAGGCAAGCGTGAACGCAGTGCAGGATCGAGCCACTATGGAGCTGGCCGTTGGGCGATGCTGCCTTCCTTGAACTTACATCCCATATAGATACTCTCTAATACAGTGTAATTCATGGCAGCATTTAAATAGTGCTTAACGCTTGTCGGAGAGCTCAGTACTCACAACCTTGCAATTAAGCTCAGCACCCCACGCGTGATTCTACTCGTTCTATGGCGCTTTATCTAGGGTGTCCACACACAAAAGCTCTGCCCCAATCCGAAAATGGCACGTGCCGAAACTCCCTAATATACCTCCAATGAACTTCCCCTTTTTCGGTCTTCAGCTTGGAGTGCTCGGGCAGGTGGGGAGGCTGTCCGCTACGGCATACGTTGCTTTTCCCTTCAGTCACTCCGAGCACTCACACCAGCTGTGTGCAGCAGCAAGAGCACAAGCACAGGATGAAAACTCCTATGGCATTAAGTAAAGTATAGGCTCCAACATAGGTCGTATGCGAATAGCCACACCATGTCGTAATATCTGCGAAAATTCTTATCAAAACATAACGTGTAGTAAAATGCGCTTAAGATTTGCTCGTCCTGCTCCACGTTGCGTTTACACACCTTGAGTAACTTGTGTTTTTTTAGTGCAGCTGAGCAAAATTCATCAGTTAAATTAATGTATTCGTAACATGAAGCTAGATATGCTCCTGTATCTATTGAAACTGCCAAGTAGTCCCCTTCGCATGGTAAATGCCATCAATGACAGTATACAGCACAAGGAAGGAGGGACCTGAGGTATCGATAGGGCTCCAGCACAAGGAGCCACGAGCTGTCATACCCATAGCTGAGGTTGATTCTTTATTGGTATCCTGTTAGCATCCTGGGAACTCACTAGAAACCCGGCGTCGCCATAAAACTGTTGTATGAAAGCCTCAATCACAGTAAAAAGTGAGAAGATGTAAACTTCACGATTACATCCGTATCGCTAAGGCCTGCATTTGCCGTGTGGACAGCTAACAGGCTACAGTGCCTGTAGTGTAGAATACTCAACATAGCGCGCTCGCTTGCGCAAGCGAACTGCTTCTACTGATGCTGTCAGAAGAGATCCTCCCCTGTCAGCTTAGCAGAAGCAGCAGTAGGAGGAGACCCGATACTCCTCATTGACGGGTGTAGCCACAAATACAAGAAGCTATTGTGTACACTCATACAGAGAGGTCACCTGAGGCCTAACTACTCTGGACCTGCATGGATTTGATAACAATGCAAATGCAGTGCCCAGCACTGGTGACCTAACGGTTTGTCTTGATGACACCTGTACATTAGCAGTGTTCTTCCGTGTGCGCTTTTGTGCAAGTAGCGTTCAGTGCTGCGAGCGCTTAGAGAACCCGGGTACGCACTGTAGCTGCGCCTCTTACTTCGTGTCAGGAACTCTGGGAAACGCGGGCAGGGGCATGCGGAAAGACAAAAACATTCTTTTATAAAGCTTTACACCGTTCGTGTACGTTGTAGCGTCTGGGTTTTGCAAAAGCTTTTATTTTTAAATATCACACTGAGGTTTCGATTAATTTATCTGCTTCAGAGTCTTTGGTTTATTCAAAAGCTTGCTGTTGAGCTTATTTTGAAATGAACCAATGATTCAGTGTGTGAATGAAGGCTCCAAATGTAGCATTCCTTTACAGGGAGACGACTTCTTCTGCATGAATAGAGCCACCACTCCAATAGACAAATTCGCAAGAAGCATTTGTACCTCAGCGGATGGTGCAGAGCGAGAGACGCCCCCAACCGCCTTGTCAAGTCTTTGATCACTGGTACCAAGAGGAGGGGCACACCGAGTCTGCGGACGCTAAGCATTATGTGTTGAGTGCATTCACGTCAGTTTGCAGGGCGGTCTCGGCCTGCTTAAAGAGACAGGGTGCGAGCATATCTTTCGAGCGCCAGCGGACAGCTCAAAAAAGAATCATTTTATTGAATCAACATATGCATTTAATAAAGCCAGGAATTTTAAAGGGGAAACTGGCATTTTACCTTATTAACAGCTAGTGGAAGTGCAGGAAAGAGCTGCACTGAACGATGCACTGCTACCAACTCCAACGCTCCATCTGTGCTCTCCAGGTAAACATCTAGCTCTAGACCCTTAAAAAAGAAGAGAAAGCTGTGCGTAGGGAAATATCCTTCATCCCCTCCCCCATCCCTTCAGAGTCCTCACGAAGGGGGAAAAAAATAACTGTAGCCCCCCTAGCTGCACCCTGTAGGCATTCGGAGCATTCACAGCTACTTGGACGGAGCGAACAACCAGCGCCGTGCACGCAACACCTCTTCGCATTCTTGTATTGATGTAGAAGTCATATGCAAGAGACAAGAGATCCTGTTAGACGACTCAGTGTGTTAACTCCTCACTAGGACTTGGCACCAGCGTGGTAGAACGATTTCAAGTATTGCTTTGCCCGCTGCACTGAGGTGCGCGTACAAGGAAAAAAGCATTTTTGCATGAACAGTCATAGCTTTCTGTTTGAAAGGAGTCTGGAGTGAAGTATCTCCCTACGGAATACACCTTGTTTGGTACACGTGCCTGGGTAGCACAGCATGCGAAAGCTACAGTGTTCACTTATACTCAATTGAACTAGCATTAATCTGCATCAAATTATTATGCGAGAAAATCGGTTATCAGCTAGTTACTGCTGAAATATAACTAGCTTGAAAGAATGTGGCTAGGCGTTGCTGGCGTGATAGGCACAACATTATACGGGGCTACCATGCACTTAAAGAAGGTCCTTCAGAAAAATATGCTTCAGCACTAAATACCCATAGACACGATACCTACAGCTAGTCACAGCGTGTTTGCCTTAGCAACCATGCGATTTTGTACACTGGCTAACGGACTAGGGGCAGCCCTACCCTGAACTGGGCACTAGTTTGCGCCTATGAAGGTTTGCAAGCAGTACCCAAAAAGCACCATAAATGGCTTGAGGGAGATTAGTATTGCGATCACTCAAAACTTCTCACCACGCTTCATTAGCGGCCGTTTGTCATGTCTTGCCCCTCAGAAGGCTACAGGGCGTTACCCTCACTACTCCTCTGGTGGCTTTTTAAACTAGCTCAGTCGTTGGATTTCATGCTCTAAAATTCACAAGTAGTCTCAGAAACGATAATGAATTATCGCATATGTATTCTTCTGTGTGTGAGCTGAAAGTGAAACTGTCAGACACGTCGGTGCCGACGTGTGGGGACCTCTCTTCATCCCTTCAGGCTCAACAAGAAGCCCTCCAAATCTAATTAGCAAGTTTGTTATTGCTCTAATTCTGCATTTTGTGATAGTGGGTGCAGTGGGGTCCGCGAGAGGAAGAGATTTTGTATTTAAAGTTACTCAAACCGGTCACGTAGAGTTCCGCCACTCAGTTTCAATTTCCCAGCGTCTAAGTGGTGTAATATTTTGTTCGCTCTGATTTTGCTGCAATGATTCTATGTGAATGCGATCGGTCCTGTGTGCTAATTGTCATTTGGCGTGCGTGGGAGACTCGCTGTTCCCTTACACCAGGCCTCGTTTCGGCGCAGAACTCCACCTAAAAGAGGCCATATGGCGCTTTCATAAGACTGAATGCCCGAGAGCTTGAGGCTTGCGACTGGAAAAACCTTTCTGCAGTGGTCTCTCAGCGATGGCGATCCTGCTGAGGTCCTCGACTCGCTATGCAATTGCCTTTACACTGCTTCTGACTTCATTGGAGATACAGTTTATTCAAGTCTCTACTTTCTATATCGCCCCATTTGAACGGCTTTCGAACCTCCCTCTTTCTCATCGTCTTGCAGATGTGGGTGCTTTCTTCGGCCAAGAGGCCTCGAACGGAATCCCAGGAGGTCGGAAGTCTGTGGCGTGTAACAGTGCCCTCGAGTCGTTCTCCTCCTTCTTTGGCCGTCGAAAGGTTTCTCCAGGCTCATCAAATGAGCAGCAGCCGACACCGCAACAAAACCAGAAGCATGCAAGGATTGACTTATACCGGCTAATGGGCATTGCACCTGAGTCGTCCGGTTCGGCCATTGCTGTTCGAGCCAAGGAGCTGCAGCAGCGACTGCGGCAGCTTTCTAGCGGAGATTCGGTTCCCCCAGATCCCCTCCTTTCATCTCTTTTACGTGATACCGTGACAGTGTTGCAGGATGCACAGCAGCGCGCTGCTTATTCCAGAGACAACGTCTTGCCCGCCTCTCTATCGGCTTTGCTAGACCAACTCCCGGACAGTTCAGTTGCGCATACTCGCTCCAACGATGAGAAAAAACAGAACACTTCGGAATCGAAGGCCACGTCTGACGACGCCACAGCTGAGGCTGTACCGCGACGACCATTGGAGTTGTTCTCAGAGCTCTTCGGGGATGGCCTCCTCGGCGGCAGCTCTTTGCTCACAAGAGCTAAAGCCCGTCGGATTGAGCAAACTCCGAAGCAGGGGTCTGATGTGGAGGCTCAAGTCACCTTGGGATTTGTTGCAGCTGCCCTGGAGGGGGCCCCGTCGATTCCCATCACAGTCAACCGGCTAGAGGCATGCGAAGCATGCACAGGCACGGGAGGCACAGGCCGCAGAAAGCCCGCTCCTTGCAAAGCATGCGATGGCAGGGGGATGAAGACGGAGGTGAGCTCGGTCATGGATCTGCTGTTCACGTGCGAATAAACGTCACTATTTACGGCCCGCATTTAACCCAAGGCATCAACACAGACCCTATATATATATACATATACATATATATATATATATTCCAAGAATGATCCTGCTACGCTAGGATCTTGGCACTCCAGCGGCTCCCTGCTAGTGAGTGACCCTGATACCACCGTTTTCACTGGTGTCGTTGCTGCTGCTTCCATCGCTGAGACATGGGATGCTGCTGGATGCGCTTCTTTCCTCAGACAAGACGCTCTTCCTACGGCGTTGTCTCCACCTCCATCAGCTGTCCAGCTTGCGGAGGAATAGGCCACCATCCCCCTCCTCGATGTGGCAACTGTGGGGGCCACGGGAGACAGCCGTGCAAAACCACCCTGCAGGTCAGCAGGTGTACAGCCAGTATACACCTCTGCCAAACCTTCCAAAGCCGCTATCCCCGCACGTATACATACTGATCGGCCGCCTTTCTGGACCTTATTTGTGGGTGCTGCGCAGGTTGGCATTCCGGCTGGAGTTGCCGACGGTGCGCTGTTGCGCGTTGAAGGCCAGGGAAGTGCAGGAGAGAACGGAGGGCCACGTGGAGATTTGTGAGTTTTTCGAGGGCTGCTGTGCAGCCGCACTTGAATCGAGCCAGACCAGCAAATCTAGAGGGGACGCTGCTTTTTTGTAGGAAATTCTGTGCCACGGCTTCCAGACTGCCAGGAAAGTACATTCAGTCTCTTATTCTAGCGCAAATCGTGTGCCCCTACCTTCTCCAGGTACATAACTGTGCGCGTCGAGCAACATAGCCACTTCACCAGAAAGGGGGCGGATGTGCACAGCGAGGAATCAATCGGCATTGCTGATGCTGCGCTAGGATCCAAAATCGTAGGCCGCAACGGCACGATTTGCTCCACCGATGCTGCTGCCTTAGGGGGGGCTTCATCAAGGCGGCAGTGCGCCAGTTGCAAAGGATTTTCGCGAAGCTTCCTTTTCTTGGCCCTCATTTGCTTCTCAGATGGTGAAAACGATCGACGGAGAGGCGGAACTAACGATCCCGCCTAACTGGCAGCCGTCTCAGAAGCTTATTCTGAAGGGAAGAGGCGCTAAGGTTCCTGGGAACCCTCACGGAATTCGTGGGGATCATGTAGTAACATTAAGAGTGAGCCAGCACTCTATTACCAATTATCTGTAATGCGCGCGTTCTGAAACGTCCGATTTTTCACAAATGGCAGAGCTTTGCTGGTAGATGTGCTACAGGAGAATATGTTTCTTCCTATTGCTGCTTGCTGCGCATCCGTATCTCTCAGGTATCCCTACCAGAAAAGATTACTCCTGAAGAAAGCCAACTATTAAAGCAGCTAAGAGAGGCACGGAAAAAGCCTGGAACGTGAAGGAATGAGGAAGGCCTGTCTTCAACAAGTAATAGAGGCGCTCTGCAGAAGTAGCAGCGGAAAACCCCTGTTTCGCAAAAGTAGTGGCACACAGCAGCTTCTTATGCAACTAATGCAAGTTACCATTTAGCTGACACAGCGACGTGTGCATTAGAAGCCAGAGGTTGAGGCACCTTCTGATGTACGTCTTTCTCGGTTTCTTCATATTGCCTACTTAATTAGAGCTATGTCGAATGCTACTGTTCTTTACTCTGCTGGATTCAGCTCGCCGGTTGCCACCTAATGCAGCAGCACTGCATGTCATAGCGTGAAAAGGGAGCAATGAGCATTCAGGGGCAGAGGGACTCGAGGGTAGGGTGTCAAGGGTAAAAATAGTATCGAAGAGATTACTCATAATTCCATAAACCTTTCTCACATCTGTAAATGGCTGCTTCAATGCATTGTACAGCAAAGGGGAACACACTGGTGGCATGACGCTTGATGATGCCTTCCAGTGGTTTCCTAAGCCTCCTCAAGGTGACGGGGTAGTAAAATCTCTAGTGCGGGCCGAGTGCACGCAGGTGCAATAGAGATCCCAAACGTAATACTGTCCTTATACTTTCTAAGCGTATGCAAAGCGTATATCGCTTATGAAACATTCTTTGTATTTCTCCAAATAATCAGAAGTATTCTATTAAGGAACCCTTGGGTGTAATCACTCCTCCCGTGCTTTCATGCTCACTGGTTCGTCTGCTGCCAGTCTGCAAGCAAGAACCCAGCACCAATATCAATACTTTCGGCCAATAGACAGAGTTCAGTGTCTCAGGAGAGCGCAACTCTATGCGAAGTCAACACTCAAGACTGATATGATCAGTGATGGCATCCAGGTGCATTAGTAAGGGCAATTCAAGTTGATACTTCGAGGTAATCAGCTCCCCATTGGCCCAGTGAGCGTCCTGCCACGTTTTTAGCAGTTATCAAAAAAGCTGTATGTTTGCTTGCTTCCTCATTTTCAACGTTGCCCATAGCTTAACTCCATTTCGTTTTCTAGGTGGCCGATGTGAAACAGCGAGAAATTATGACAGCCGCATGACATCCTTCCACACAATTATCAAAGTCGAAGATTGTTCTAATTACTTTACGATACAGATATAAATGCACTAGCACTGATTTCTCTCTGGGTTAAGGTGTCTGATAAACTAGGGGCTTGCAGAGTCTCTAGTCATTTTAAGTGTTTGTGCTTAGCGCCCTGCTCCAGCTACGCTGAAAGCAGCTCTTGACGCAGTCGCAGTGCCGCCTAACTGCGATTTCTGTCTACATGGACGGTATCTTAGTCTTCAGCGGAAACATGCATGGCCACGGGTGGCGCCTCTGGCACTCGTTTCAGCTGTAATGGAACACGCAGAGGTATGTGGAGGCGCGCAGGTGTTCACTTTATGTGAGAAAAACTGTAGCTCTTGGAGCCTGTGTGAAAGGTTTCAACCAATTATGGCGTGATCTTTATTTTTTATCACGCTCGAAGAGGCAAAGTTTTTCTTTTGGGCTGCATCTTATTGCCGAACTTCTTTTCTGGGCTTGCCTGGATCACTACTCCCTAGTCTACTTCGGAAAAGCAGTCTGTGACCTGGACAGAGAGGGCTGGTGCCGCAGGAAGGGCGCTTATTGGCCGCCTTTCCCCTCCTCCGTACTCGTTCTGTCCAATCATGCGCATCATTTTTCCATGAACAGCCGATGCCAGTACCGTAGTATTTAAAGATTTTGTCTCCCCGCAGGCTGCTGGTTCTGCAAAACACCAAGATATTGCTCGTTATTTTCTGTGGTTCGCCGGATCTGGGTAGCGGTGTGCAGTGCAAGAAGAGAAACACTATGCGGTGTGGTGGGAGGCAAAGAAATGCCAGTGCGACTTATGTGAGTTTTGTCACCTTCTATACTGAACATCAGTCTTAGGGTACCTTATGAGGAGCTTTTCGGACTTTGATTTCCCTAGAAATTTTTGCTAGCTTGGGCGTCTCCTGCAGTGAGACAATATAGTGAGGTCATCAGGGGAGCCATCAAAGTCGCCACCCACGCACTCGCATGACGGCCAAGCGGCTCACCCTCGGGCAGCGCAACCGCTTTTGTCCAAAATGCGATCACGGTTTCTGCGAAGCTGGGTGAGTCTCGTACGTTCGGCACCCATGCATCAGCTACGACTGCCACAATCCAATATTGCGATTAGGTTAAGCAGTACGATGGTGAGGATGACCTAATGTTGTTCGAGACAAAGCAAGTAGCCGGTTGTTCGTACATTCCAGCTTGGTTTCAAGTGCCGTTTTGCACACAGCTCATGCTGGTGTTCTTTTGAGATTCACACCACAACAGAAAAGCAAAAACAAGGCTCTTCTGGTGGCCACGGATGCTTCCAGCAGCGGAGAAGGATATATTATCATGCGCAAATTGTCAGCAGTTGAAGCCGCACATTTCTCTAGAGCCCTGGAGCCTTATGAAAAGCCTTCCGGTTTCTGCAAAGATTGAACATGATTTGACAAATGCAGCTTGTTCGACTGCCAGAGGTCAAGGCTCAGGAGACTATCTACGTCGTAAATGACCTGTCCAGAAAGTATGCCAATTTCATCCCCTGCTCCAGGCCCTTCCACGCTTCAGGAGGTCGATGAAGTAACCTCAGCTAATGTATAGAAAACTTCTTGGATTCCCCAGGAGTAGCATTACGGACGGAAATTCATAATTCGCTTTTTAATCCGCTTATAAAAGAGCCATAACATTATTAACGCGCACCACCGCGAAGGAGATTGTCAGATGGAGCGTAAAACCGAACTTTCCTGCATTATTGCAGCTCTATGCTCACAAACAATGCAAACGCTTGGATTGCTTCTCTTCCTTGTGTTGAGTGGATTCAGGATACAGCAGTACACTCGTCAACTCGTTGCCTTCTTGCATAAAGGGTGCGCACTGAGGAATCTGTCCGATCCAAGCCTGGGCCTCGTTGTTCGAAGCCGCCTTTCACTGGGGAGGAATTTAGGCAAGAGCTGGCTAGTGCACGTAAATGTATGCACAAAGCTTATTAGACACAACGCAGAAACTATAAGACTCGGCAGTGGGTTGTGTGCTTCAAGCCTGGAGATTTGCTTCTGCTGGATCGGCAGGCTTTACGAGCTACATCGGAAGGTGATCAGACGAAGACACGTGTTCCACGTTTGCTGGAACCATTTGCGATTCTCTCATGAATCGGTGCTTCTTCTAGCCTATCGCTTCCCCTTACAGATAGAGCTGGCACAGATCTATCAATATTGGCTTCCTCAAGAATTGAAAAACTCCGTGAATTGTTCACGGACATCGCCGCTCAGGCCAGTACCTTGTGTGGAGGTGGGAGAATTATAGGGAGCCGTGGAAGTGCTGGATTCTTGGACTGTAGAGCGTAGAAGACACATGAGAAGAATTTTTAGTGGAACATGGTGGAGAACGTCGGCCACAGTGGATGAAGGAGGAGCTACTGAAGGTTTTGCTGCCTGGAGGAGAATTTTCGACTTCGTGTGATTCACAACACTAGTCACCCTCCACAGTAATTATTGCGTTGCTTAAAAACTTTCTTCAGCAAATGCATTGCCTGAGCTAGCTACCTTTATGTATGGGAACTGCTTGATAGGTTCACGCCCATTATTGTCTACGCGTTCTCAACACTCAGATTCATGCACAGACACTCGTAAGTATGTTGTCCCTATATCTTGCCTAGGCCTCTTTTGGGGCGTTTAAGTCGATCATGCTGCATGCGACGGCTCTACTTGCGTGCAGATATTGCTCTACTAGGAGTGAAAACACCGTTGAAGAAGTGTGCAGCCAAATTTGCTTCATGTGATATACTCCTGTGTTTCCTGGTAGGAGGAGGCTAATAAATTCTTATAACGACAGCAGGCCACCTCGCCACAGCAAACATGCCCGTCCGCAGCTGGCTAGCGTGTGTCTTTCTTCCAGTCGATTACACTTTAGAGGTTGATGCATTGATTCGTGTTTTCTGTTTGCACTGTGTTCGTTTTCCTGACTGCCTGAGGAGTGTTGGTACTATGGGAACGCTTCCGCTGTCCTCCACGGCGTTTCTCTCGAGGCACAGTCACTCGAGGGCATAGGTTTTTGAATAGGGAGAGAACATAGCGAGCTATGCTGTCTCTCAATTTTTGAAAGATAGTTATACTCAACTAAGAGTTAGTAAAGATTTGGCGATTGGGTTTATCTCCCATAATTTATTTATTGCAAAGTACTGCTAGTTCGACACAAGAAGCAACGCAGTGCGTGGGCCCCCGCTAGATACTCCATGCGAGCGTTTAATGCCCTGAGTGTTTAGAGGGTTCAGCCACGGCTGTCCCTCTAGCCTCATCTTGGGAACTGAGAGAAATGGGCAGGGGAAAAGTGGAAGTTCTTTTGAGGAGCACCTAATAGCTCTATTAGGTTTGTATTGAGTCTTCAGTTAAGTATGCCCCTACGTGGCTTTAAGATGCGCGTTACAGTGCCTCTTAAGTGCATTTTAGGCTGCTACAGACTTCCCAGAACGAGTTAGTCAGGAAATAGTATTCTATATACAGAAGAGGACTGCATGCACACGAACTGTACGCATTATTCGCATAATATTGATCGTGATAGCCACTTTTTCATCACCTAGCGCCGACCGGAGGTAGCCGTTCAGCATTTTCTAGCAACAACCTGGTCGCCTGTTGTCTTCCTCAGTCATGCTTTGCGTTCGGGCAAATTATGGAATGGCGTGTGGAGAGGCGCTGGCTACCTGGAGCCCCTTGGGTCAAGACGTCTTGCTTACTATTGAACAATAGACCACTGTTACAAATGCAACCGCTTTTAGGCATGCATTAAAAGAAGCGTGCAAAGTCACCCTCTATGGACTACACGGCGTAGTAGGAGACATCCGAAAGCACGTTCTTTTCCCGTGTCCGCGCCAGTATGCAAGGCCCATTTGCGAGCGAGCTGGATCATGACGGCATCCATGATGGTGCTTAATGATTTCATGGAGTGGGTATGCTTTGAAACTTAAATCAAATGCTATACCTCGCGCAGCACAAACGATCAAGAAACTTACAGTCTGTCCTGCATTGCATGGAGGACGAGAGGGGCCCCATGCAGGATGCAGTTTGTGGGGGCATTCGGGATTGATCAGAGGGAATAAATATCCCTCCACGAGTATTAAGTGCCTCGCAAAAAGAATATGTGCAATATACTCAGCGTATTTGGTGGAATTACATCCATGACAGGTCCAGGAGAACTTGGTGGTGCCCTGGTCGTTCTTGTCAACACCCTGTGGGAGCCGTTTGGCCTGATCTGCGCTGCCAGTCCAGACCGTGGCCCACTAGGAGGACATCGGGAGATCTCTCGATCCGCAAAGATGTTTTTACGTGGTTCCAGTTGGCTAGCTGAGTCGTTAGCTAGGAAAGGTGAGTACATTCGTATTTCTATCTCATCGTGTCTCGAGTCGTCCCACCCGCACCTGTGCCTCGTCGGCAATGCGCTTCACCACCGCAGGTATCTCCATTCCATGGCTAAACTGTTGGAATGTCTTGCACATTTCTAGTTGCTTCCTTTTCGTTTCGTTAAAGAGCTTTGTTGAGCGAAAAGGCATCAAAGATTTCCAGTCTTTTCCCCGGACAAGGCAACCTCTCTGCTGCTGTTCCACGTCTACATGGCCCACGCAGAAAGATGCATAGTCATGCGCTAGGAGATCCTTGGTTTCTCATTGCAGCATGAAGACTTTCTTTTTCTGCTGTTTTATTCCTCATACAGCCGCTGAAGCATTGGCAAAGGAGCGCGTGGGCCAGGGCCCTCTGCACCGCCCCTTTTCGTGTCTCTTGCTGCTTGGTTCACACTTGAGCGCGTTTCTCTCTGTATTAGAGGGATTACCAGTCTTTCTATATCCGTTAGTCCTCTTTGGTCTCTTACGATACTTCTTTTGGCGGGGCCCTCACAACTCTCAGCGCTGCTGTCGCTGCCCGAGATGAAGGCCTCTGCAGCACGCAAGAGGCAGCAGGAGGAGCCTGCATTTCCGTTGCCCCCCTTTTCAGCGCAGTGTCTCCCGATTCAATGCGGATTTCACAAAGGAAAGATTTCAGGGGCCCCTCAGCCAGAGGCTCAAGCGGGGCCCCCGCTGCCGGCGGACAAGGGGGCCTCGTACCTGGCGGAGAGCCCTTGGGGCCGATTGCACACAGAGAGCAAGACGTGTCTTTCCCCCAAAAAGCGCAAGAGTCACTGGAGATCTCGGCAGCTCACAGCCTCTAAAACAGCGGCAGCAGGCAAGGCAGATGACTTCTTGCGCTGGGCACCCTTGAAAGCTCGATGCAGCAGCAGCACGAAGGGCCGCAGTCGTCGGTGTTCGGCAGCAGCAGCAGCCAGCCTAGTGCAAAATATTGGCATTTGCTGCAGCAGCGGCTGCGAAACCGAAACACTGCAGTCTACTTGCGCCTCGGGGAGGGACGAGCCGATAGCAGGCAGTGCGTCCCCACGCGCCTATGCAAGAAAGAGGCAACCAGAAACAGCAAGGCGAAGGGAACAGCAGGAGGCTGCTACTTCAGAGGCGGTGATAATGCCACCCTACGACGCTTCGTGCACCCTACTGCATCCCACCCCATGCATGACACAATCCGATGCCCCCCAACGAGAGGAGGAGCAAAAGGAGGAAGCCTGCTGTCGCTTGTGGTCACCTGTTCAGCGCCAGCGGCAGCGTGGGTTGGCAGCAGCGGCATCTCTGGAGACACTAGCAGCGGCGACACCGCACGGCTCCGATCCTGCGACGTCATACACTGGCGACGCGCACGAGAAGCTCAGTGGGGCCCCTTTCTCAGACACTGCACCCGAATGCCGTGCAAACATGGATGGTTTCGCCGCAGCTGATGCTTCCCGCTCGGCCTATTTGCGTGAAGAGTTGTTGCACCGAGCAGAGGGCCGCTACACCGCTGTCTTTGTTCCCGTGGACAGACACTTGGCTGAACAGGTTAACGGCGACTTCGTGGTGTCTGATATAAGCAGGTACCCTGTCAAAAGCACGCCTTGTGGTATGTCCTTACAAGCACGTGCTCCTGAGGCAAGAGCATTTCAGCAACAATTGCGGATGCGCAGTGCACTGAGGGCTGCTGCAGTAGCTGGCAGCTGCTCTTCATTTAGGGTATTCGATTGCCTGATAGTTCAAGTGGTGACCTCTGTGCTTGGTGTGTGCGTGTGTGTGTGTGCTAACTGCAGGCATTGTTTTCTACTCTCCCCGCTATGCCGATGATCGTTACATTTATCGACACGTCCTGCTCTCCTCTGGAGTCAGGCGGGCTGCTGAAGAACTCGCTAGAACTTCGAGGAGTTAGTTCTTCGCGCTTAAGAACACTGACAGCAGAGTCAAGCGAATTTGATGGCTTGGGAGATGTGGTGTACACCTGGTGTTTGCAGAGTAAAAAGTGTAACCAAGAAGTTGGTGTCTGACCTTTCTGTGTAGGATATATTCAGTCCTTTCAGGCGGTTCTATATGCTTAGCAGTGCGCCGCCTTCCCCTGCCGTGATTGTCTCATTCCTCGTGTGCATTGTGGAGCCTGGTTCTGAGACTCAGATGGCTTCTTGACAGAGGGGCAATTCATCTATCAACTGGGCATCCACCTGTCTCCTGGCTGGGAACACTTCATGCGGTTCAGAGGTACTCATGACCCTGTACACCTACCGCTGCTACGCCACGTTGTATTGTAGTCTGTGTCACTCTACTTGTTGCTTCTGCGGCAGTATCCTCTACAGTTCTCTCTCAATTTACACCACCTGCCTTGCGAATTTTGCCTCTCAGGGGAGTTGCGGGAGCTAATCCTCCGGAGACCACAGCAAACGGAAGATTCTAAGGCCACAGACGCCCCCTTGCTTAGCGATGAGGTGCTTCCTGCTGCCTCTCTTTTATTCTTGCTGCTCACAACTGCTCTGCCACAATCCATTATCTGCTTTACTTGCCGAATTCGTGTATTGTTCGCCTCACAGGTTTCAGAGGACAGCGACGACTCCGATCTAGACGAGCGCGTGGAGGCAATGGGGACAGCAGCGACAGAACCCCGATCTCCAACGACTAGGCAACAAGAATTAGGACAGCTGCTAAAGCATTTAGCACAAATCGCTAAGAGTCAGCAAATGCGTCAGCAGCAACTAATAGAGCAGCCGCATTCGCAGCAGCGGACCATGGCCTTGGCCGTGGAACAGGCACAGCGACTTTTACTTTTGATTATCCAGCTGCGACGGACCAGCAATCAGGAAAAGCAATGGTCGCAGCAGCCCTATGAGGCAGCTGAGATAATACGGCGACAAATTCAGGGGGTGTATGCCAACATCCTTATGCCTTGGTCTGGGATAGCCACGCATCCCAGTGGGGATATATTGAATATGCGGCAGCAGCTCCTGCTGAGGTGTGCTGCTGCTCTTAGGCAGCAGGTCACAGAAGTGGCAGATCAAGCATTGCTGCAGCTCAAGTTGCTCCTGCAGCACAAGACGTTTTTGCAAAACAAGCTGTTGTGGGTTCCCCGTCGCGGAGTAGAAGGATTTAATCAGGATCTGTACAATGCCCCATTGAAGGCAGTCCGTAGGGAGACACTAAACTCCAGACTAAGAACACCCCTGATAGAAATTTGATAGGTTTCTCTTGTAGGATAACCCTCCATTTCGTTTCCGTGCCTTTCAGAGCTCCTGGCATAAAGGGAGAAGCACGGCGAGGGTATGCATAGCTGCACCCCCGAAGCAATCGGAGCATTTACAGATACTAGGACGGACCATCTAGCGCAAACGCACAGCATTGCGTTCTTCTGATATCAAGCTAACAGAACTCTTCAATACGGGCAAAACACATAGGCAAATCTGTACTAGTTTCTATACATAACTAGTGTAGTAGAGAATGTTTGTGAAGTGTAGCCTAGCCCACTACAAGCTTGGTCAGCCTGAGCCATTCCAGAAAATAATGAAGAAGACAGCTTCAACTCGGACGTCGCCCCACGAAAAGCTTGTATGCTGACGTATGTATTTTTTGTCGAGGTCTTCAGCAGAAGCCCTTTCTGCAAGTGCGCCATTGTGATTTTCTTTGAGTTGTGGTAAACTGCTGCCCTTACATTGCTTTGCCGGCCTGCGCTCTCTCACTGCATCTAAGTATTTTGCTGGTGCTGTTTTATCCTAGCGTTTATTGATCACGCCATTCTAGTGCTAGGGGTTAAGAAAGTGTATCACCAAATTCTGAGCAGCACCTCCACTTCCCTTAATTAGAGCACAGAGCCTAAAAGTATATCTTGTTTGCAAAACTCTTTACATGATTCTATACGTCACAAACGCAGACGATGAAGCAATAGAATAACTTACGGAGACAGTGTGTGAATACAGAAGGCCTAGGCAGCCCAGTGAAGGCGGTGTCTGTGTGCACCGAGAAAGCAGGATTCTCTGCGGCAACAGACGGCAGCCTCATAAATCGAAGGATATCCTGTAGTTACAAAAAGCCACTCCTGTCGAAACTGCCGGATTTATCAAGAGCTGAAGAATGCAGTTCTTACGCGAGGATGAGAGAGGTAGAAGCCTTGCAAAGTTTTGTGTTGAATGATGGATGAGCAACGCTGTTGGGCAACAAGGTAATTCTTCGAGCCCTAGCCACTTTCGGTATCGGAAAGTATATTCCGAGGGTAGCTAATATCGTCATTTTTTGCCTTCACAGAAAGAATTACTCGGGAAAGCCGCCTGGTCGAAGGTCACTCAGCCGTCGAGGGGGCGGGGGGCCGTGTGGAAAAAGCAGTGGGATCGGAATACGCACGTTTGTATGCACCTGTGTGCGCATGCATCAAAAGCAGATCCATTACTATGATTATTTGTATAATGTACCGTATGGTGATACAGCTACGGTAGCCTGTGTAGAGGGGGCCATCCGCTGCTGCCTCAGCGCCGTTGGAGGTATGGGTCCTGTTTCTCTGGCATACTGAAGCTGCCCTTTCCAGATTTATCGGGGAGCACACAAGCTCTCATTGCTACCTTCCCTTATCGTGGTGAAAATATTAAGAATAAACTTTTCCTAGTGTTCGTACTAGTCCTGCTGCTCGTGTGTAGATTCCCACCATTGGATTCGGCAATTGCGCCTGGCCCAGGCTCCGTTTTTCGCACTCGAGGGGGTCTTTAAATGAATAATCTGAACTCTGTTTTCGTCTCTGTGGTGGCCAGGAACAGAGATCCCGATGATCTCCTTCCCAGTCGCCTTGCCACTACACCAAAAGCAACAGCAACACGTCGTTGCCAGTCGCGCTGACGCTGAGGCTGCTGCAACTTTGCCTCTCAGTGCTTCATCGTTTTTCTCTGTGGACAGCCAGAGTTCAAAACTTTCTTTCACGCTCAAGGGGCCCCTCTTCTTCTAGAGGGTGTTTGGCCCTCCCCTTGCGGATGCCCAGGCAGGCAGTCTTCCCTCTTATACGGAAGAGCAGTAGTGGTGATACTGCAAGTAACACCGCGCGCTGCAGCCTGTGTGCAGTAAATGGACTTATGAAGTTCGTGGGATTGTGCAACACGCACCTCCTTACGCGTGGGGGTTTGCAGGCTCGTCTGCATTAATTCTAGTGAAAGCATTCTCCTACAGTGGCACAGGCATTTTTGGTGCATCGACCGAATTACAAGAAGAACAGGAATCTGGGAATGCATGTGCCCAGATGTATTGTGAGTTGAAGAGGCCTAGTTTTTCCATTGCTTGGAGGTTTACTGCTCTCTCTCTCCTCGAGTTGAATCTGGTGCAAAACTCAAGAAATAGAAATCCTCGAGAGAACAAGGATTTGTTCGGCGCCTTGTTCCGTAGGAACCTCTTTGTTGCACTTGGATATCTCTGGTGACAGTCTTGTATTCAGCGAGGATGTCGAACTGGCTTAGTGCGAAGATCAACGCCTTGGGGGAGAAGGTCATGGACTCTGTCTTGGACGCGGTAGCCAGCAACCAGGAAACACACCTGAAACAACTCCAGCACATGCAGCAGTGGTCTGTTTCCCGACTTTTCAACAGAGTGGTGAATGCAAAGTACTTTTATAGACAGTCGAATGTAGCTCCATGCGCGGCATTCGAGGAAGTGTTCCCTGCCTCGCGGCCCCTTTCGCAGACTGTTGCAGCTGCGTCTCCGAGCGATAGCCACAAGGCAGCTTCTTCCATTGCAAGACCCCTTGCTACCCCAAGAGGCAGTACGGGGAGTAGTAGTGGTAGCAGTAGTAGCAGCAGCAGAGCGCCGAGTGGCTGCAATACGGAGGAAAGCGTTACAGCCGCAGTCTCGTCTTCGCCTCTTTTTCCCCAAAGCCAGCAGCTGCAGCCGCTTCAGCAGCAACAACAGCCTCGTCAGAACGCCTCTTTGCTGCCTCACTTCATCCCGCGAGAGGCTGTTGGCAAGCTATACATTGAAGTTCCTGGCGCTTGTTTGCTACTCTTCAGCGGCGAGGGGGTTCGCAGCAATCCCCTGCAGCTGCAGCGGGAGCGGCACCAGCAACAGCTCACGTGGCTGCTCAGAGTGCTCGTGGAGAATCAGCAGCAACAAAGCCGCACTGTACGTTTAAACACACGAGGGGGCAGCGAAGGCGTTGCTAGCACGAACTGCGTGAACGAACTGCCTTTTGAGGCTTCTTTCGAGTTTCCCGTGAGAGATCTGTGGACAGACGTGTCGCTTGAGATCATCTGCATCAGACCTTGCCGTCATATCATCTTGAAAGCTACCAAAGACAGCGTCACAGCAGCAGCTGCTGCTGCAGGAGCGAACAGCCGCAGCGGGAGTTCCCCAGCCCCCCCGCTTGAGGATGTCTCGGGGATTTCTGCTGCTGCTGCTGCGGGCCGGCTGGCACCGCAGCAGCAGCGCGATCTCTTGATGCAGCAGCTGCAGCAGCAGTTCAACAGTCTCCCCGACGAATGCGCTGCGGCTTCGAGCAGCAGCAGCAGCAGCCGCCTACAACAACAGCAACAGCAGCAGCAGCAAAAACAGCTGCAGAGCAACCCAGGTCCACTACTGGCCTCGACTGATCTCGCGCCGTCAGACGCAATCCCGAGTCTAGACGAGCGCCAGCTGTACGGCAGGGTGATCGTTCCCCTTTCTTCCTTCCTGAGGGCTGCTTTGCCTACGCAGAAGCAAGAGAAGGAGCAACTCCAGCAGGGAGGAGGAGCGAGCTGGCCGTGGTTTGGAAGCGCTGGCTGGGTTAGCGAAGGAGACTTTTGGGCTCATCTTTACCCGGATAACAAAAAGCAGCAAGAACGCAAGTACTTGAGGCCTGTCAGAGGTGGGTGTTTGACGGAAGGAAGGAGCTCAGAGTGGGATGGCAGGCAGGCAACGAAACAGAGCGAAAGGAGGCTTCGCGAGGAGGACGGTGTGCGCTAGGGGGGTGGCAACGGGAGTGGCAGGGGATGGTGGATACGATGCGCGGGAAAGAAAGATGCACAAACCGCGAGAGGAACGAGTTTGGAGACGTGGGGGGAGGGGGGGGCACAGTATGGCAAGAGGGTCGGGGGAGATGGGGTCAAATAGAGTCTTCAGCAGTGCCGCATTTACGAACAGTGATTTCCAGTGGACTTGCCGTTCGCTTGTGGACTGAGATTCCTTTTCAGGGTTCGAGGAATATGGCATGAAGAATCCAGTCTCTTCCTTAGGCTTCCTACATCTCCGCTTGCGCTTCGAGTGGCTAAGGCCTCCCCTGGCAGCCTCTCTGCTATCCATGTGCCTTCCTCCGTCTTCTGTGTGGCTGGTGCCCTCCTCCCCAGAACCTCACTACGTACAGACTTTCGGCGAGAGATGTAGGCGTTGGGGAGATACGGAGCCGAGATGGGTGACCAAGTTCCTCAAACTCAGCTGTGAGGCCGCTAAGCTCGTGCGCATGCATGCATGCATGCATGCGTGCATGCGTGCAGCTCTTGTTTTACCCGTTAGAGCAGTGGTTGGGAACTCGATTCTGAGTTTAGTCCGTTGGTCAGTGTAGTGGGCGCTCCGGATGTTTTCTGGTCGGCTCCCTACATGGCATACGCTTCAACATTGTTGTTCGAATCCTCTTCTTTTGCTCCTGGCGATCACTGAAACTGATTTACGACTTGCGTTCGACGAGAGCTCCTCCCTGCAAGGATGACGGGCAGACAAGTCGCCCGCCTAGAGCTGGACGTGTGGGAGTGGGGGTACTGCATGCAAGTAGAGGGCACCAGCATGCTTGGATGCACATACACATATACGCACGAATTATGAGGGCAGGTGGGAGTGGCCTTTTTTCCTGTGCGGCTTTGTAGCCTTTCATGGATTCTTACCTGTGAGGCTCTGTTGCGTCTCTCTACAGCTCCTTCATACCTCCGCTGTTCGCCCCTCGATTGGATGCTCGTTGGCACGTTCTGGCTGCTTTTATTCTTCACCTTCGTCTTCGCTAGGCCTCAGGACCTACCGCTGTCGATTTCCTTGTGCATTGCCTTGATTTCCCTTTCATATAGGTATTCGGATGCGCAAAGGGAGACGACGTCTCCCTGCTGCAGCAGCGCCCTTGTGGTCAGCAACAGTTTCGTCAACGCCAGTAAGAACGGGGGAGGATCAGGAGGGCAGGTGGAGGAGCAGCCTACCCAGGAGCAAAGACTCGTGCCTCTACCTGTGCTGCATTGCAGCACGCGATTTCTTCCATCTGCTGCACCTCAGCGGGAAGCATCGGAGCTACTCGGCACGGCCGATGGTGCTGTGCATGACCAGCAACGCCTGCTGCGAAGCCGTGCAAGCGCGTCTGGATCGAAGCTCGAGGATGACTGGACGGCAGCAGCAGCGGCTGCCGCAGGTCCTTCAGAAGCAGCTTCAGCGCTAGAGGATTCAGTGTATGATGCCGCCAGAGAGGGGGGGGCTCAGTGGAGCTTCTCCGGAGAAATGTTGATGCAGCCAAAGAAAACTTTCGCCGGCAGTGCCTCGCCAAGTTCTTGTGGGGGAGGCGCTGTAGGACAGCCACCGCTGACGGGCAGCGGTGGATTTGTCACTTCTGCATGCCGTAGTGGGGAATACGCGAACAACAACAGCAGCAACAGCAGCAGTAGCAGTAATGGCAGTAGAAATTCTCTTGCACAGGCACAGCAGGTGCAGCCTACGGGGGCTCTCGTGGCTGTCGACTCGCCAGCGGGAGGGGGCAAGAACTTTTCTCAGCCAGAGGCGGCGTCGCAGGGAGGGGCTGTTGAAGGGAGAATCATAGGATCTAGGAATTCAGAAGCAGCACCTGTAGCTACACGAAAGGCTGCGAACATCGGTGGAGGCGGGGGGTCTGTTGTACAGAGTCCTTTCGGCGGTCTGCGGGTGTCTGTACACACCAAACCTTCTGGAGGGGAAGAGTGGCCAGTCTTCGCAGACGATGAAACAGAGCCTCTTCTCGCGCAACAGCTGCAGAACATCGTCGAATTATTCACAATACTTCAGGTACAAAGCCAGCCTCGCGGTGCTGCGTCAACAACGCCTTTCAGACCTTGTTGCAGCTGCTTCTACGCCTCGGTTTTTGCCGACTTTTTGTCCTGGCAAAAAAAGGCGCTGCAAACTGCTGCAAACGGCTGAACTTTTAGCGCGGTGCTTGCAGACGTTTTTTTCTGTTGCTCTTGGCATCCTCCTCGCAGAGTACCGTGTTTAGGCTACGCGCGTACACTGTTTCGTCTTGCATGCGTTTTTTTGGGCGATGTTTGCGCAGCTCTTCTTCGGGTATACGGCCCAGTTTTTGGACAAGCTCAAGTACGCCTTCAACTGGGAAGATCCACTCTTGACTTTCGGATCTGTGGTTCTGTTGTTGCTTCATGGGACTACACTGACTCTACTGCTCCAGCTCTGTTCTTTTGTGCCTTTTCGGTGGTGGCGATTTGTCGCCTTCTGCTGTACCGTCGGCTTGGCGGCGCTCCAGAGCCCCACAGCAAAAGCTCTTGTTTCCCGAGAGCTCGACAAGACAGAAGCTCACAAGCATCGCGTTTCTGGCGAGAACTCAGCAGAAGGCGCGGTTAGAGACGGCTCGCTCGCGCAGCAGGAAGCCTCGACCCTGCCTTCTGTTCCTCCCCTTGAGGCTGCAGCGGCAGCTCCAAGTTCCCCCAGCACCCTACGCGGCAAGGGGGTCAGTCACGCGCAGCACAAGTCTTGGATCGAGGGGTTCCTACGGAGGAGGCGTAGCAGCGCCAGACATCCCGAAGGCAAGGCAAGAAAGGAGAAACGCCTAGAGACTGCTGACCTGAAGGCAGAGCCCCCGCGCAGCAGCAGCAGCAAGAAGCGGAGCACCGAAGACGATAAGCTGCTCCCGGATGAAGGGTGCGATGCTTGCAGCAGCACCAGCCGAGTGCGGAGGTGGCTTCGCCGTTTACTCGTTTTTCTAGGAAGGGTCGCGAAGACTGGCAGATGGGCTTTGATGGGCTTCCTTCACCGATACCTTACTGGCCCCCTCTTGTGCGCTGCTGAAAACGCAACTGTGTCGTACTTCGGTCTGGTTGCCTTCTGGTGGCTGCATCTCCCAGAGCAAAGAGAAATTGAGCACAGGCAGATTGCCGTATCGCAGTTGCTGCCCTCCCTCTCCGTCCTGCTGCCCCGTGATGAGCGGGAGGCTCCAACTGCGCGGCAGCAGCAGCAGCAGCAGCAAGCGGCAGGGGATACCACTGGTGGCTCCTCTGGAAGCGCCACGCTGCCGACCGCGAGTGGGGCCATCCCCAGTTATCGAGGAGGTTTCGTAGGAGAGGAAAGTTCAGCGTATGCCTCGAAGCAGCATGGCATCTACACTCGCGATGTCTATGCTTTCTTGCGTCGGTATTCCCGCAGCAGATGGCAGCGCGAGAATCCCGTGACAGCGCAGCTGTATGCCGCAGCTCCGTACCTGATGCCCCGTCGGAGCAGCAGCATAGGGTTCGACGAGCAGCAGCCGCAGCATCCTGGTGAAGAAATCCACGAAGCGTCATCTATCACATCTCTGCCCTCGGAACTTCAAAACACATGCGTCAACAAGTCGCCCTCCTTTCCGTGGGGTGTGCCGGAGGACGTTTCCTCGCGGCAGCTCCGCGATCAGCAAGACAAGCAACAGCCTACCACGGCTGCTTTGTCGGAAAAAACTAGTGCACCAGGCCAAGACGATGGAGTCTCCAACAACCCGCCACAACAGGACCAGCCGAAAGGCCTTTCCTCCCTCTCGAACCTCACCGCACAGGGAGCGGTGGATCAGCTTGTGTACCACCCCGAGTTTCTATCGTGGCAACGCCGCCTGTTCGAACGCGGGCAACAAGTGGGCCCTGAGGAGATGAGCGACGAAGAGCAGCATCATGCGCAGCACGCGTGGACTCAGCCGTCTCAAGAGCCGTTGAACCAACAGCAGAAACAGGCGGAAACAGAGCAGCAGCAGCTGCTGCTGCAGCCTCAGAGGCAGCAGACATCCCAGGAGTCGTCCTCAGGGCCCTTCGGTGCACTTGCGTTCCCAGGCTTAAAAGCATTTTTTGGACGTAAGCATAGTTTCGGAACCCCCCCCGACGAAGCCACCTAAGCGCGAGTGCAGTTGCTATTGCCTGCGTCAGCATCTTCCCTTGTGGGTGGGGTAGGGACCTACCCGTGCAGTGGATAAGTAGGGTGCTGCGGCTGCGGCAGTCGACGTTGGTGTGCTCTGCTACTGAGGCCTCTCAGAGTGTTGTGGCAAAAAATCCTCTCGGGGGAGGAATAAATAATCGGAGATAAGCGTTTACTGCCGCAGTTGCTGTAGTGCACCAGCTGCAGCAGTGCAGTGTATACATAAAAAGCTACGCGGCGGCTACTGCTGCGCAGATGCGCGCTCTAGTGCTGCGACAAGTGTAGAGATGCGATATATATATATGCTCCAACTGCTTCTAGAGCAGTGGCAACGGAAGGAGCCTGTTTGTTTAGGGTTGTTGTCTCTAAAGGCCTTTGTTGGTCTAGGGCCCTCGACGGTTGCGGCGAAATCTAGTGTGTTGCCTGGATAATGGTGCTGCGCTGAAGTGGCGACTTCGAGGCTGGTAGCAGGAGAGAAACTCTAGACTCTCTGGGAGGAGCCAGAGGCGTTGTGCACTTTCCTCCTTGTAGGACGCTGCTGCGTCTGTAGGGAGTTTGGCTGAAGTAACGGCAACCGCCTAGGGCAGTAGAGTAATATACGAGGAGCTCAGGGCTTACTCACAACGAGGCTCTGTAGCCTCCTGCTCCGTTCGTCCTTGACTATGTTTGTTGCTGGCGGGTGTAACAGAGCTTTACGGGTAGGAGGCGTGGGTAGCGGTCTGTCGCCGCGATATTGGACGTGGGATGCCTATTTTGATTCCCACTCCTGTTGCTGGTGTGTGTTGCTGCTCAGAGAGGGACTTGAGCAAGAATGAGTGCGGCGCAACTAGTAGCAGCCGCTTCGGCACTAGTAACTTGGGTAGTAGCAACGCTACACATGGGAGCATGCCAGCAGATGCTCCTGCTGCAAGGGAAGAGCAGCAGCACCCTGTTGTTCCTTTCGTAGAGGAGGAGGGGGCTTGCTCTAGCCAAGAGGACGTCCACAACGAGCAGTCGGGAGAGCAAGAGCAAGTCGTTTCTGGCTGTCAGCTCGATCAAGGTGAGCGAGTTCTTTGCTGCTGGCGCTGCATGGCCTTGCCTATAGCCCCCAAGTTGCTGTCTGTGTGATTCAAGTTGAACTTCTTGACGGTTGGCAGGGATGGCCTAACTGACTGCCCTTGTTTTTATGCGTTGCTTGTAACAGAATAGCGGCAGCAGCTGACAGAAACAGCAGCATCGTTGCCACAGAGCAGTATGTGGACGCCTTTGTGCTACCCGCAGGGCATGCAACTGCCACTCCAGCAGAACTGAGGGGCAGCAATTGCAGTGAGCACCCAGAAACAGAAGAGCCAGGAGCAGCAGCCGTCCAAGCTCGACTAGTGACGGGAATTGTTGACGCTGGTAACCCCATTCAAAAAAACCGACATATTTCAGTAGCATCGACAAAGAGCCCTGTACAGGCAGTGGTAGCGTGCAATTCAGAGAGTTTGAGATACGTTTAAGCATGGGGAAGCAGGCAGTACAGCGCGCTGGATGCCATACACACACACACACATGTACACACACACACATACGATCAAGCTGCCCCTCATCAGCAGTCATCGATTGGCATTAGATTGTGCTCGAGCGTTCGTTACTGCAGCGCAAGCCGGAGCACCAGGTGGCGACTCCATACCAGCGGCATGTGCAAACGAGCATCAGCAGGCTGACCAGCTCCCGCAGACAGCCGACGAAAACCAACCTCCGGCAGACTTGTGGGAAAGAGGTCAACAGCATGCACAACTGGCGTTGCAGCAGTTGCACAGTGTGCAACGCCAGCTGATGGCCATGGAGGAGCAACAGACAGTCCTTGCACGAAGGGCCCTGCAGCTACCGTCACCCGAAGATCCACAATCTGAACAGCAGCAGAGCTTCTTGCATAGGAGCGATGTGGAGGTCTCTCCTCTCGAAAGCTCGGCAGAGGAGCCTCATGTGCTACAAAATCTGCAACGTGCAGCCAGTAATGACAGTTCCACGAGCCCTAGGCCCAATATTCCAGCCGGCAGCGCCAAAGACTCGTCGCAAGAACAGCAACACGATCCAACCAGTGGATCTGGCTTGTGGAGTGAAACTGTCTCCTTCCCTCTTGGCCTGTACAAGCAGCAGCGGGCTCGTTCTCAACAGGATCAATACCGACGACAGCAGGGTTCCCAGCCGCAGCACCGGTATTTCAGCAGTAGCATCCCTGATCTAAGCAGGTTGGGCTGGCTAGCGGGTTCATCTGACTCAGATCGCCAGCAGGCTGACAACGGCAATGAAAGGAGCAATAGCATCGGTTTTCTGACGGATGCGGACAGCTTTTCGGCTGCTTTCGCCTCTCTGGGCCATTTGGTGGAGAGCCTCGGGTGGAGCCTCGCATCCACCCCTCCGGCAGTTACAACACCAGAGGCCGCAGCACATTCTACTGTTGCTGTAGCGAAGTCGCCTAATCCTGTCGGTGTGAATGTAGAGTCAGACTTGGTAGTTTCAGATGCAGAATCGGGGAAACTTGAAATCGTGGAGGGAAGCTAGTGCTGAGGACCCCACATGATGAGCAGCGCTAGCTCTACTGTCGAGCAGCTCCTGCTGCGTCAATCTTTAGATCGAAGCCACACGGGCAGATTATATAAATACTTTTTGCTCTTCTTGCGCGGAGTAGCCTATTCAATGTGTCAGCCGCCTCTGACTTTGTTCGAACCTGACACATCTGTGCATTTTCTCATCTGCGTGAACTTGCTCTCGTGAGTTCCGAGAAGTGTGCTCCCAGTGAGCGCCATAGTAGCGCTGCGAGGAGAACTTGCACTTGACTCTAAATTTGTGTGTCGGTTTTACGGCCTCGTCACTTCTGCACGATTGGCTGTTGTAGTTTTTGATTGTTAATTTTCATTTCTTGTTCGTGGCGACATATCGACTTGTGTCCACCACTTTTCAGTATGTTTACTGTTTCTTTCCATGCGAACAAAACGAACATGGAGCAATGAATCTGGTGTGTCACTTTTAAAAGGTTTTGAAGCGTATCTACACACTCGGGCGTAGCCCCAGTAGGAAAGGCGGTATTCAGTTAGTACATAGAGTTGGCCAGTTCCTACTGAACTCCTCAGCAGAAGCTGAAGCTCCATGGCTATAGCTACGTCCACGTAGAGGTGTAAGACACTTAGGGAAACATGAAGTCTCAGAGGACGTGTTCAGTCCACAGATTCGCATTCCCACGATTCCCAGCTCTTTCCACTGTTCAGACGCACTGTGTTATAAATGTTGGTATTCGTGCAGCAGTCCATTACACAGGATAGCAAACGAACAAAGCGATGTAGGTACCAATAACCCGATTTGATTGACAAAGATCTGGACAAAAATGAGGTTTCCCACTTTTCAAAACGGAGGATAATGTGCATGGCAGTGCAGAGGCATTTTCCACCCATGCAAATTTATTGGATATTGGTTCTGTGGTACGAAAGCAGTGGTTGACAACTTTGAGGTATATCGACGTGCAGAGCTTCTGATCTTTTGCTACAAGAGCTTCGTCACTTTAGGTTTTGTTGTGCTGCTAACGGACTTTTCCTGGAAGGAGTTTGCCATACAGTGTAATAGGAACAAAGGGGAATCGCGGTTCAAACTCGGACTGTGAATGCAATGGCATTACATGTATATTACGGCTTTAATTATAATTTCTCATCAGCCATGCGGGGCTGTTTGTAGTGAGTTAAGCTAAGCTTCGGCAATTTTTACTGAAGGAATTATATTTAACTTGGAATTAGTAAAGAATTGACTGATTAATTCGCCTATTCGTACCGCATGTTTTGCGAACTTGCCTTGGCATAACGCAAGAAGGCGCACTGTTGTATGCGTGTGCTCTATATGAAATGTGTAACTACCTGTAAATGCTCGGAGCGCTTTGAAGGGTCAGCAACGTGCAATGTAGCCACCCCCTTTCCCGGGCATCAGAAGCCTGAGGGGCGTGGGCAGGAGACGAAAAAAGTACTTTTCAAAGAACACTGATTGGCTTTCTAGTTCAGCTCGTTTAAAGGAACACTCCTTACCTTTCTAGTCGGCTCCTGATGATTCTGGAGAAAATCATCATTCTACGGAAGCCGTAGCTGGAGCGCTACAGTTGGCATCAATGCATGGTTCAATGTTGCTGTTCCCGTTATTTCACTGGCTTCGGACGCAATGGGCTGTCAGACTTTCCATGACTATTTGTTTGGTTTTGAGCGGTTTGTTTTTAAATACAATAGCTTGGTATTTATTGGCAGCACCATGGAAGTTATACCTTTCGAAGACTGAAGTACGCAGTGGCGCAACGTCTGTTGAGGCGGTAAAGACCTGGTTGCACTCTAATAGAATCGCGGGAGTTCCACAGCTGGTATAAAGGAATAGAATAATTGGTGAGCCCATAAATTGTTCATGGATGCAAGGATGAGGTGACGCAGGCCAGAAAAGTGCATTTGCCGGAATGGTCGGCAACTGCTCGAAGATCTCATCGGCCGGTTGGGGATGTACCAGTCTTGGTATCCCACTGTTGGACAAAAACAAGCTCTCCTTGTGGCATATTTCTCGGAAACCTTCAGTATAGTGGTTCTATTCACGCAGAGGAGTTTCCATGTCTGGAAGGCTTGGTATAGTTCAGGCCTTCATAAAATTCGTAGATCTTTGTGTTGCCGAGATCAGTTCACCAGCAAAGCTTAAGAGAAGGTAAATAACCATACTAAGGAGATTCTATCGATGGATCGGCATACGAAGGAATATACACTTGGGCTTGGTAGTGTCACAACGTAGAAAAAGAGATGCTTTATCAGTGATTTGTGTCTGGTCTACCCAAAGTGTCGTGTCAGGTGGTTAAAGATTGGGCAGCGACTCAGAAGTAAACAATCGTCTGGAGGGAAATCCACAAATGATGTACAAGGTGTCGCGGGTAAATGAGCTCAACATATGCGCCTCTGGCAAAAAAGAACGAACCAAGTCGGAATATAAGACTTATACTTGTCGCGGTGGCGTCTGTCCGCTTTCGCTTAGAGTATACAACAAACGAGAAACAACATGTAGAAGACCCAGCGCCCTTGATCAGCCCCAGACAGCCCCCGTAGAACCCACCTGCTGCTAGTGTGGGGAGTCGCGTCATACAATACGGGACTACAAGTGCATGCAAAAAGCCAAAGAACTTGAACAGCAAACTGGGCACAGGGAAAGCAGGCGGCATGGCGAGCAAAGAAGTCGCGTAACGGAGCCTTCACGCAAGCTAGGGCGCAGTGAGGCAGGCTACAGAGCATAGAGTCTCAATGGATATCAGCCGGTCAATTTCGTGCTGATTCAAGGAAGGACTAATGGTCAAGAATCCCTACGGCTACTTGACAGTGAATGCGAAGTGGATCTGTTATCTGAGGAGATAACACTGAGGTGAAAGCTGCCTGTTCACTCGTTACGCAATCCCGAAGACTCAGGCTTGCTAGTGGGCGTCAGAACAGAGGCATGGACAAGCCTATGACACCAAAAGCCACTGCGAATTGTAATTGGGTCTTGCTGACATGGCCCAAGGCCTCGATCGTGGACCCGTAAACTCCGACGCATTCTTTGGTATCCATGGGCAACCCGATGGTAGGCACCCTTGTGGCACCAGCTGTGCTCTGCGGAGGGTAGTGTGTTCGAGAGCGCAAGGGACGAGCATTGGTTTGGCCTAATTCACAACACTCATTTTGTCCAAGGTGAGCAGGGTACCGTCACTTCCTTTGAGGTGAGGGGAAGTCTTCATGCGGGCGGCTCAGCAAAGCAAAAAGAGAAGATGGCTGAGTATGCAAACCAACTTTGGGAAGAAGCGTCCCCTCTTATAGTTTTGCCATTGAGCCAAAGAACAGCAGGTGGGGCAAATATGAACGAAGAGTTCGTGGATATGCTGAATTAAGTTGAGCTACCATCAGGCTGGCCACCAGCTAGTAGTCTAGCACGTCGTATTAAGTTGCTCCTTGGGCGAGCTTCAAGCTAGGTTATGTAGTATTGAAAGCTGTCACAGCATGAACAGATAACCACGCGGCAGCCACAGAAACTCGTATGCCTTGAATCCAATGATGGCCCGAAAGAATGTGATCGCGTGCTCTGAGCAAAACGAAACTGCGGATCGAAGTCAGAATGTGCAATAAGCGGCATCCTTGCCTTGTCTAAAATATAAAAGGATACAGCCTATGTTCCAGTGCTCGACCCTTCCTTCATGGTGGATTTTGGCAGCAGTAGGTTAGCATAAGCCACATGCAGCTTCAATAGGAGTCGCGAAACGTGGCAGAGAAGACTGGTTGCGTTGCACAAGAATGAACCGCTGGGGTGTGGCGAATGCCCACCAGCGAACACGTTGATGATGCCCTTAATGCACCCATTGCAAAGGTACTGTAGGGTCGATCACGCCGTCGAGGAGCTCTAGGGATATGATATTCCTCAAAGCCATTTCTAAAGTACATATAAGCCTTATGGTCGGCATGCACATCAAAAAACATTTATAGCACCAGCCTTATATTCACGCCCCTCCGCATCGCACAATACTTCGTTTCCCGCGATGGATACCTCTGACGAACTTGCTCATTCTAGCAGCCTTCATACTTTTAGGCCTGAATAGCTTTTTCAATGCATTTACAGAGATTTTTTCGTTTGATAGATCTCAACGCTGAACTAGCAGTGGAATAACTGCATTTAGATATGGCTAGAGGCGTGCCCTTGCCGCCTCAACGGGCGTTGCGCCATACCCAGACTCCGACACCAAAAGATTTATGTAGACTCTAACAAAACAAAATGGGCTTACTGGATTATCAAACGACTTGACTGTAGCCAGGTAGCTGTTGTAGGAAAACGTGGCAGCATATTTCATCCAATTAATGGCTGCGGAGGCAATAGGTGCCCCGAATAATCCAACGACACCATCTGTAACGTGTTACTCACTACCACCGTAGGGAGAGACTTCACCAGACTCAAACAAGACTCACTTGAAAGTACTTGGATGTTGAACAAAACGCTTTCACTGCCTGAGCCCGCCTTTCATAGCTCCGACAAGGGGGAGAGGGGAGGCTAGGATGCGCGTTGCTGTATCTTCAAGCACTCGGAGCATCTACAGCGAGTTTCACATAACATTTAGCCAACAGCAAACGGTGCCGCAACTTCTTGAATCAAGTGAACTATATTCCGCGAATAAATACGATATAATACAAATCGAATCAATTGGTAAGTCTTTACTATTTCTTGTTTATATTTGACTACATTACTAGGGTAGCAAAACGTGCCATAGTTCAGCTTAGCCATGTTACCGTAGCCATTCCTTAACACAAATACATTGGCCGAAAGTGCGGGACCCCTTTGACTGCTCTGCTTTCGACGCAAACTAAGCTGTTCAGTCGCCTCATTAGCTGATGCCTTCACACTCCAGCAAACATCAGCGTTGGCCGTGTGTCCACTCGGTTGTAGCGCTCCTGTGTTTCCCCAAGAAAACCCCATCCCCCGAAACGCAGCAGAATTCCGAAGAAAGTTCTAACGTGCTCCCTCAAACTTTATTTTTCTTCTTTTTTCCAGCACCACACAAGGCTCTATCCTGAGGGTGTGATGAACAATCAACGCGCAATAAATTGCAGGCATTAAGAGCTCCTGTTGTGGGGGGAAATTGGCTGAGGGTAAAGCAGCATTGTGGCATGTAGCACACATTCTCAGGAAACGGAGCTAGTCCTATTCTAAAACGAGTGCAATATATGGACAGTCAAATCATAGCACAAGTATTTGACAATACCTTTAGCACGTACTACTGACACACGTATTTTTCGAAGGTAACTGATGGCACAGGATATGAGGCCCCATATTCTCTTGGAGCCAACATGGAGTCGAAATTTCTGTGTTTGTGTCCCGAGAGCTCCTATGATTAATTAGTTGCTCTTGTTAACAGGGGAAGCTACCTTCGGGTTTGTGAATGACGAGTCCTCTGCGAACCCCACAAAAGGAAGACTAGCTTGCTGACTGTGAGATAAAACCTTGGCTGAATTCTCCAAAATCAGTCTGGGTAGTAGTAGCACTAATGGCGAGGAGCGGGGCAATTGCATTGTTGTTGCAGCTACAAGACAGCCCCCGTATTCCTGCCGAGCACTGGTCGGCAGCGGGCCTCTAAAGGCATTGTAGTTCAGCCATGAAACACCTCTTCTGCTGGCAGGCGCAGAAACTGTCAGGAATCATGTTTTCCGTTGCTAAGCTCTGAATATACCGATTTAATTCCACGACAGCCAGGCTGCTGGGGCTCCCGAACTGCTGTCAACAGCCCGCATAGAGGCAGACTACAACGACGGCCTCTGCCATCAGAGAATTAAATTACTCTTTCCGGCGTTGATCTGAATATCTTGTTTTCACTTGCTTCCTGATGGAAAGGCATGGGGATCGCTCGTTCAGGCACACAGAAGCTTCCCTCACTGCTTGACAAGCCGATCAGTTCGCCTGCTACTGAGCATCAGGAAACTACCTCTCCATCTCACAGGTTACACGGAGACGCCACTGATGTTTCCCTCTCATATCTATCACGGCTTAAGGTAGACCAGTCGACGCGGAGCTTACTGGAAGGGGGCGGTGCATGCGGACGTAGGAAGAAGTGTCAGTCAAAGCTGTCTTAACGTATTGAAAATCGCACGCGAGGCGGAATCCTATAGCCTACGGGCTAGCGCCCCGCATGAAGTCAAGGTGGACCTATCGTCGTCGTGTGTAACGTGTTTCAGGGACCCACTGCTCGCAAACATAGCAGCAGAGTTCGCCCTTTTCTTGTTGCGCCTTGTTGTCCTGGCTGTCGGATATCACTAGTTTCGTACTCCAACCTCTCTCTCATTCTCGTTGTTAGATTGAGAGACTAGACGCGGGATTCTTTTGGATCCTCTTGGGGTGTGAGAGCGTGCTTGCAGGCAGGACAGGCCAATATGGTAAGCTCAGAACACCAGCGTTCTGGACCCTTTTGCACCATGCTCAGCTGCTAGCCTTTGACACATTTGGTATTCTTACACCATATACATTTAGTTCATTATTTACACTAGGAGAAACAGGTATCAAGACGTAAGTAATCCTCAAAGAGCAGTGCGCCCTGCTGTGTATTCATAGACGATCCGGGCACCTATGATCTTTGCGTGATTTTTCCTTCTTACAGCTTTCAACGTTCTTTGGGTCGGCTTGCTCGGTCGAAATCGCCCTAGATAAAGACGGGCGTAAATGTACATGGCTTTCGAGGGAGAAGAAGGGCGAGAAGCTCCCCATATACAGTGTAAGTGTTTGCTTATTTACTCCATCTGTATTAGTGCTCCTTTTTAAAGCGTTGTAATGTGGAAACTTGCTAGAGTAGTATAAGTCATGGTTTCTTATGGTTTCCACGGTGGCATTTATGACTTATGGCGTCATTGTCCGAAATTTTGCAGGATGTCGAGGACGTTAGCGGCGTGGCGGTACTTAACCTGAAGACCGGAAAGAAGCTGGAGCACAATGGCATAAAAGTAGAACTCGTTGGGCAAGTGGGTAGGTCGCATACTTCAGTGATGCATGCTCTTCCGCTGTCTCAGTCTTGTTTACGGAGGCATGGAGAAAATCGCAGCACTGATAGATTGATGCCTTGTACAGCGTTTCTCCTATAACACCACTTTTGCGGCAGTTTTTTCGCATGCATCAAAAATCGTTTAACGGCATTGCGTAACTTGAATATTTCCTGCATTTGAGACGTCAAACGTGTTTAGCAGCTCCCAGATAGGGTGTAACTGGACAGTGGGGGCTCCCTGGGACACTGTACATCGGGCTCCTTTGTGTGTGAATTGCCTGGATGCAGACACGTTATATGACAGGAGCAGCACATACGATTTCTTCTCTATATCCAAGGATCTGGAGCCTCCAGGGTTGCTTTTGGAGAGCAAGAAGTATAAATTTAAGTTTAATGCTGTTGACAAGGCCCACGAGACGTATTCAGGCATCAATGTTCGACTCCGATACTTCGTTCGTCTTACCATACACAGAAATTACGCGAGGCAAGTGTTCCTTTAGTCTTTTTTACAAATGATGCTTTTCTGTATATGTGTGCATTAAACTACCTCACCTGGTTGGGCATATGTTCTAGTCCAAGCTGTTTTTGTTACTTATAATCACAATATACTAGGCAAGATCTACATATGTTTGGCAAATAAATGGACAGGGACTCCATGTGGGCAGACTTAACACAGTGAGAATATGCTTGGCGCGCTGCTGTTTGGTTACCAACGCATATTGGCAGACACTGTTGTTTTCATGCAGCATTGTGCCATTATCTATCCCTGATTTGTGTGCACCGCAGCAGTATTGTGAAGGAACACGACTTCGTGGTGCAGAACGTTGGACCCCCTCCGGAGATCAAAAACTCGATTAAAATGGAGGTCAGCTGCAGGCAATTTTGCATTTGGCGCCTCTCCGGGTACCTTAGTAATCATCGATATGGGTAAAGTGCGTGCTTGTTTTCGAAAGTTTGTGGGGAGATAGAGGTGATAAACAAGATGCCTTTTTGGAGCGCAGATGTTTTTGATGTGACTGGAACATTTTTCATTTTTGTATCTAGATGCAGAATACTTCTAATGTCATGCTCTGGATTGGGACGCACAGAGAAGCCAGAGCTATGTCTTGCATATTCCTCTCTGAATTTTACCTCCAAAAAAACCTTGACGTTTTATCCCTGCCCACTTCAGGTCGGCATTGAGGATTGCTTGCATATTGAGTTTGAATTCGATAAAAGCCGGTACCACCTGAAGGATGTTGTCATCGGAAAAGTTTATTTCGTACTCGTTCGTATAAAGATCAAGGACATGCAGCTTGACATTATTAAGACAGAAACAGCTGGATGCGGTCAGTTTTATTTGCACACTCTTCTAGCCCGGACTCCAGTATTTAGGCTGTGGAGGTTTTCATGTAAATATGTTTACTTGTTGAGTCAGTACCTTGTGGCAGGGTCGAAGCCTCTGCGGCAGTGTGGTCATGCTGATCAAAGCGTCCGTTGACACCGAGCAGCTTTGTTACCTTAAATGAGAGCATTCATCATTACACAGCGGTCGATCTTTTTGTTGCTATCGCATAGGGTCAGCCGCCGTGACCGATTCAGAGACTCTTTCCAAATTCGAGATCATGGACGGTGCTCCAATTAGATGTGCGTTCCTTACAACATGTTCTGCTGCCCTTCGACTGACTTACAGCTCCATCATTTATTCTTTGTCTTTTGGATTTCTCAACTTCATGACAAAAGGAGAGTTTCCTCAGTATCTTTTGTGGCATGTGGATCTCTGCAGCTGAGTGCATACCTGTGAGGCTCTATCTGAGTGGATTGGATCTAACCCCGACATATAAGAATGTGCAAAACAAGTTTTCCGTCCGTTACTTCTTGAACCTCGTGCTTGTGGACGAAGAGGACAGAAGGTGAGAATGATAAAGTCCTTTGCCTTGAGAGCATGCATTTCTTTTTGGCTATGTTAACCCCCGCAACAGGAGTCCCTGCGCATCGCGCTTTGTCATGAGGATCAAATTGTGGAAGCCTGTGCTCGCAGGTATTTTAAAAAGCAGGAGATCATATTGTGGCGAAAGAAGATAGGCTGACGTGCCACAAGGTCAACGAACCGTCCCTCGTGGGCCAATACCACACTCCGGTATCTGCCTTGGAGTAAAGCGGTGGGCATACATTGCCAACCCTCGGCTTAAGGAAGCAGGATCTTATATAGGTTTGGCTCTCCCTATTCTAGATGGATGACCAGTACCGAGGCCAGCTCCTCTACTGGCTGTTGAAACCTTCCTGGCAGCGGTACTTGTAATCCATACATTACTGGGGGCTTGCCAATTCGCGGGTTTTGAGGATTGCCTCTGTGGATGTCATATACTGAGTTCACATGCACAAAACCTTGAAATGTCTTTTAAATTCAGGGGCCCATAGGGGCCGAGACCCGTTGGTGTAAGATTCTTTGACTTCTCGCAACATGCAATTTTCACGTGTCAAAGTCGGCAGTGTGGTACTGATGCTTCTATAGCTGACGTCCTGCATTAGGCGTCTTGTGCGTTGGACAGCACTTCGTCTTAGCTTTACAATGGGTTGACGGTA
Organism: Cyclospora cayetanensis; assembly: GCF_002999335.1. Classification (NCBI taxonomy): domain Eukaryota; phylum Apicomplexa; class Conoidasida; order Eucoccidiorida; family Eimeriidae; genus Cyclospora; species Cyclospora cayetanensis. The sequence goes on along the minus strand of NW_020312492.1, from coordinate 91,905 downwards.
GTAGCCACACGCTAAAGGTGCTATGAATAGCTCTTCATATAGCGTTTAGCACTTGACTGCTATTAACATGAATTCACTTTATTGATTGCGACCCTGGCGGACAAACATAAGCGCAAGAGTTCGGCTTGATTTCCCTTTGCCTCATCAGTTCTTCATTATTACGATTAATGGATATGGCACGAGTTCTGTGCCAAGCAAAAAACGGATGTGCACATGTAGGCAGTGGATCACGGGAGCAACAATAGGTGTGTGACGAACAGGAATATGGACAGAACAAGGGCTATTAAGCAAAAGTAGCGCAACTATAATTCCTTCGCCTTAACGCACTTTTCCCAGCAACGGACAGCCCGGAAGTACACAATACCTCCTGAAAATGTTAATCCTTTAGCCAATGGGAAAGTCTGCCTCTCGCAAGACCTACCAATTAAATATTGGCCCGCTTCGTAACGAGCTAGTTGAGATTCCCCCAGCAGCTGCAAGGGGCCGGATATTCCGAGCTTAAATGTGATGAGATTATAAAAGGTGGGCTAAGGGCGCGGTACGATGTGGCTAACAGTGAAGCCCACTTTAGGTCATCTATTCCTGCGTTGGAACCAACCAGGTCGAGGTTGTGTTTCCGCGCTCCGTGCTGCGCTTATCGAGCTATATGGGGTGAATGTAGTCCGCGTCGTAGACGTCACGGAGGATGCTGTAGGTATCCGCACCGCTGTTTGGGGGGCGGACGAGTGCAACAGTTGTGTCCCCGTATGCGAATATCTTGGGACACTCCTGCGGAGAGCCAAATTCAACATTCCAACATTTTGTCCCCCCGGTGACTCGATAATGCCAACAGTTGGCTCACTCGCTTCTTGCGCTTTGCGTCTTTCCAGCTCCTTTTTTTCCTCCCTTCTTCTCATATACTCGCGCCAACTCAGAACCGCCTTTGGCGAGGTATCATGGTAATACCGATTAGAGTATCTCATGCCATAATCTTCTCGATAGGAATGCGTGCTGTAGGGGCTGCTAAAAGGGTCTGGGTAATACATGTAGGTCCTATATGGAGTGTTTGGATAAGTGCTTCCATCATCGGAAATGCCTTGGGCAGATGATCTTGCTGTAGGCCTTGCCATCCGCTGAGGCAGCGCCCCTTGCCACGGTTGCAGTGGGCCAGAGGGCGGGCTGCGTGAGGATGAGGTGCTGAGCTGAATAACAGGGAACACGCTGTCATTTAAGTCGTCGGCATCATCAGCCTCTGTGCTACTTCGACCGTATTTTGTTCTATTCCGGATACCAGCAAGACCCCTCAGGTTGCTGCTTTGGTCATTCTCGGTTCCCGCATGTACTGAATCCTCTCTCAATGCTGATGTTCTAGATGCAGACGTGCCAAGATCGCCTGGAATATCCGACCCTACCTGTGCGATAGACCCTTCCTCATGAGCGAATGCTCGACTCTCTGATCCATTGCCTCTAGGGGAAACAGGCTTGTCTGCAGCAATGTGTCCCTCTAGGTCCAGCTTGTTGATAACCTCTTTCTTCCAACTAGAAGCGTCCACGCTGTCTTCAAGTTCATAAACATCGACAACGAGGGTCGCATCCCTTGCGTCAATAGATCCACTTTCTATACCAACAAGCCGCCTAACTTCTGGTGAACGGGATGGGAAACCTAGTTTTTGTGAACCTTTCGCTTCTTGGGACGCTTCAGCTGCCCATTGCACAGGAGGTGTAAGAAAAGCAGTAGCCGATGACCCCGTTAATGAGTTGTCCTGCTCCGTATGTGGCATATCGTCACTTCCAGAAACTGGCTCCACTGTTGGTGTGGATGAAAATGCTCTTGCTGGGTTGATGGAAAGCATGGTACGAGAGATCTCCCCTGACTGTGCCAGAAGAAAGGCGCCTGGAGCCTCACTTTGATCGCTCGTTTTCCTAGCCTCTGAATCTTCGTCTTTAGCCTCAGTAAAAGCCTTACGGGCATTGGCATTCAGAAGTGCTTCAAGACTTGAGGTGCTGGCATCTTGGGTAAGCATACGGGTATTTGCATCAATGGGGACTCTAACGGCAATGTTGTTGCTCCTGTAGCTACGGCCAGTTCTGCTAGTGTCGTTGACCCCATCATTCCGCCTGCTATTGCTGTATGGGATGGGGATTGTAGTTCGCCGGTCTGTAGAAGAAGTTGGCGTTCTTGAAAGATCAGTGCCGCTTGGACTGTCAGACAACGGAGCGGCACTAGCAGCCCTGTTCGCAGGGGTCCAGGCCCTTGTTATGAAGATGGAGGCATCTCGGTAACGAGGTGAAGGCTTCTGATTGCGCGTCCGATCCTGCTGTTCGTCCCCTTGTGGTTTATGTGTTTCCAGTGGTGTTCTCAACTCATCATCCCTGGTCTGTTGCGTGGCTCCTTGTAAGTTTTCTCTGTATCGAGTGTACCGCATAAGGGTCTGAAAGGTATCCCACAAACGGTCAATCTCCTCTAAAAGGCTTTCACTCAAGGATGTCTGTGACGCAGGCTTCACATCGCCTTCGCGCAAGGACAGCGTAGTACCGGATTGAATCGGTTGGGCCTGCTGCCGTGCGTAGCTTTGTAGAAGCTTCAACTTCTTTGATAGCTCTTCCAGCATTTCCGTCTCGACACGTGTATACATCTGAAGTGTGTCTGATTCTTGTTGCTCCCTCCGTTTACGTTCAGGATCCCGCTGCTGAGTCCCTTGCGTGGCTCGCTGCACCTGACCTCGCTCATGGATCACGTTGTCGTGGCTAGATCGTTCACGGGGTTTGTGCTCCTGGCGCGTCTGTTCCGCTCGTTCCTTTTCCTTCCGTAAAATATCATCAATATACTGTTCCATCATTTCTTGATCCCTTTTCCGTATGTCCGTTTTCTGCTCTTCATGAAATGCCTGTTCCTGTTCCTCTGTCATAAGCATTTTTTCTTCCGAATATGTACCTGGCCTCCGAATTTCTGTGTTCTGCTGTACCAGCGGCTCACTACCAACCCTGTCTCTTGATTTCCTAGTCATATCCCTAGAACCAAGTTCCGCTTCCCCGTTCCTATGGTCTTGCTCAGTCTGCGCAATGACTGCTCTCTGTGGACGCTGCAGTTCTATATCTTCCTTTTCTCGGAGTTCTTGATCTTGCCTCTGACGATCTGTTCTCTGTTGATCCACTGACTCCTGTTTTGCTTCGTCTTTGACACGCGAGACACGAACTTGTCCTGCTGGTTCATTGCGTCTGCCTTCGCGCTGGGCCCTCAGGATCAAACTTGAATTCCGTATATGCTGCTCAACCCTGTCCCTACGGAGTTTCTCCCGCTGAGAGGGCTTATTCTCTGGTTTCTCTTGCCTGGGGCTTTGAGATCTCTCTGTAGAGGCTCGTCCTAGCTGCTCAAGCCTCTGCCTCTCCATCTGTGCCCCTTCTAGCCTTGCTCGCGCTAGTTTTTGCTCTAAATGGGCATCAAACGCGTCCAGCAGAGCCTGAATGTCTGGTTGAGACTGGGGAGATTGACTGACTCGCTGATACTCGTGTATGGGACCATTTGCATTAGAACGACTTCGTGACTGAATGGCCTGTGGGCGTAGCTGGTTGCTCGGCGTTGGCAACTGCGCCCTGGTAACCCTATCAGAAAGGTCTTGCTGTTGAATCCTTTGGAGCTCAATGGAATTAAGTTGCTGGGTCAGTTCTTGCAGTAGATTCTGTCTTATATCTTGTTGATTAACCCGTTGGTCGGAGAAGGAACTTTGGCTTAGAGAAATAGCATCTTCGTATCTTGGACTCGCATTTGCAGAAAGTCCGGAAGAAGACACCACCGACGAGAAGGTAAGATCTGCAAACCGTCCACCAGGTTCTCTAGAAGCAGAAAAGCTGGGAGCAGCAGAAGCGCGACAATTTATTCCAGCCAAAGCCAGAACCAGTATTATGTGAAAACGGATACTTGATACACCATTGCTCCAGCAAAACAGCAGTGGCTGAACTACCAAAGTAAACCCTTGAAAAGCCGACAAAACCAACTTTTCTGGGTGTCCGCTTTCGTTGATTTCACCAGGAGGTAGTGAGGGGGTTGCAGCTCTCAAGGACCTCCCTGCAAGCATTTTGTAAATCGGTGCATACCTTGGGTCACCAGGCAGCCAGCCAGGGGTCACGAAGGATGACCGACAGCTTTTGTGAAACAATTTTTGCTGTGAGCTGCAAAAAATTCAGCTTCTCAACTTAGACCATGATTGGGATATAAGGCCCCGAAAGGGGTCAGCCCTTTAAAGACCAAGGGACACCAGTTCTACACGCCTACAGAAATCCGAAACCAAACGCTGAAGCAGCTCTTTGCCCGGCATTCCACATGACAAGAATAAAAGTGTTTTTTTGAACTGACATAGCAATGATTATTTCATTTTCTGGGTCCAGAGACTAGTGCGACTCCGTTGTTAGCACCGCGCTCAGGGAAGACCGTAACCGAACACTGTCTACAAAAGCCTCTGGCTTGGCTTTTTGCACGATTTATGAGCTAGCTGCCCTAATTTGCCAAATGCTTTGCATTGTTTTGTATGTACGAAAACTATCCTCCCACCTTCTGTACCCAACCCACTGGTCACCGTCCGCAAAATTGAGGGGCCCCGATATCACCGAGGACTCACCGGCTAGTCCTGCAGAATACTATTGGCTTCAAGCCAGTGCGCAAACCTCTAGCCGCAACACAAGAATAAAGGTAAAAAGTATCTGTAAATATCCATTTATGCTTGTTCTACTGAAAGCAGCGTGCGCGGCTACAAAATATGCTAGCCACTGTCTTACCTGCAGGACCCGCTGATGTGCCAAACTGCGCCACTGTTAGCCAAAGACACATATGCACCGCTTTACCGTACAAATTACACACATATGTATGACATATCTCTGCACATCCCATCGTTTTAACGCTCCGTTCGGAGGACTACACTCCCAGGGAGGCTACCAGCGACACCGGAGCTTTCTAAGTTACGGCATACGCAGAGCAATGGCCCATCCCCCACAAGAAGCGGAGCAGATCTTCCCTGTTCCTGTTCGGCACATTGAATATCATGTTCCAGATGCGCCTTGCCGCGGGAAATCAACTTATACGGTCCCGTAACCCCCAAAAGAATGCCACCTGTAGGTAGAGGAGGCCTAAATGGCCACACGACACACCTGCCAATTGAGCCACTCGTAGCTAAAAATATAGTTTCCACAACAAGTAGAAGGTGCTATTTGGGGGCAACTAACCCACACACCTCGCTTAGCAACCATTGATGCCTACTACTTCCCTATCGCTCGAGTGTGTATTGCTAGGGTTACGAACATCACGTCCGGTAGACAGAAAGTTTCAAAGTCATTCAAAGGCACGTTATTGCTGACCACTAAGTCGCTTGTACAGCTTTACGCAATTCCACCCTATCAACGATACTCGTTCATATCACCTCTGGACAGCGCCTTTTCCATGCCATGAAAGGACACTACCGTAAGCAGTCACACAACGATTAAGGCATCAGGGCTGTCATTCGGATAGCGCCATCGGCTTGACCGTTTGAGAAGCCAGTGAAGTCCAACAGAAAACCCCACCCAATGGAAACCCGGGGTCGGAAGACCCTCTTGAAGAGTGCAAAGAGCCCAAGTCCAATATAATAGAAGAGAACTAATGGAGATGGATGTAAGGCTAACAAAACAAACGGTACTATCGGCGCGATCTACAATTAGAGAAACTTAGTAGGCGCCTGTTTCTACTCACGCTGCCTGAATCAGTGCCGGGACTTGAAAGCGCTGCACAAGACTGTGACCTACTACGTCGTGTTCCCGCTGGGTGTCTAGACGCCGGCGGACACCCCTAGTATCCCTCTGTCTGGCAGTTCCCTGTGATCCTAACCAGCGTTCCACTAAAGATTCCGTGCACGATTATGTTGCAGTCCTTGCTGCTTCATAATGAGAATTTGCACATGAGCGAAGCGATTCTGTGAAATGAACTGTCACCAAAACAATCAGGTCCGTGCCCTCTTGGCTTCGGGCTCCTCGACGTCGGCCTCTTCATCATCTTCCAGTTGCTCTATATCCTCTTCATCATCCTCAGCTCCCTGTTCATCTACTTCTTCCCCATCATCGTCATCGAGATCAACCTCTTGAACATCGTCATCGCCGTCGCTGTCCTCCTCCGAGTCCTCTTCAGGTTCAAGGTTTTCCCCTTCCCCACGCTGCTGGCGTGCGCGTTTTCTCTCCATTTGTGCTTGATCCTCATCCTGTAGAAGTGCAACTTCTCCCTCATCGAAACTGTCATCATCATCATCCTCATCATCGCTCAAAACCTCCTCTTCGTCTTCATCGTCCTCGCCTTCCACGCCCTCCTCCGTGCGTTGAGGCTGTTGGTCCGAAGCTCCAGTTTTCTGCTCATCACCCGATGATTCTTCTTCGCCATCCTCTTCATATACCTCGCTCGCTGTGAAAAAGGTACAACAAAAAGAGAAAGATGGTGGATGGAAGTGGCAGACACCAACGGCAAGGATTTGCCCATGGTATAGGCAACTACATCTGCGTCCGCAACCGATGTAGACGGGAAGGGGGACCACAAACTCCCATGAGGAAGGATGATAGTAGCCGGTTCCCTGACTTAGCATGGGTCAGGGAACCATGTTCTTAGCTTACCGCTGTCAACCTGTTCCTCTGCATCCTTCGCAGGAGGAACTCCTGAACTCGCCTTAGTAGACATTTTGGATGCGTTCAGCTCCTGTAGTGACTTGATATGTAGCAATGAATTTCGTGCAGTAGAGTCCACTGTGCAGCAGCAAATTGCAGCTTGCACCGTCTGCCGCTGCTCTCTGCAGACGAGCGGCGTGCGAATACTATAATGGCCAAGCTTCTCAGCAAGGCCGCCACAAAGCTTGTCCACTTATGGCTTCCTTGATCCTAGTTGTACCCCAACAAACCACCCAGTACTTTCCCAATTGGGCAGCAATTCAGGCAGATGCAAGACTGCGCAAGCCCACAACCGCAGCGGATGAGGATACCAGCACCAGCACCTAGGTTTTAAAATTAAATAACTTGCAAGTGGGCTTGGCCGGATCTCCAAACTCTCTATATGATGAGCAATCTAATTTTTTACTGGAAAAACAAGCAGAAATCAAGTGTGAGATCACCGTTAAATGCCACTGGAGAAGAACGGGGAGCGGGTGAGCGCAGTCGGCAGGGATTCGACGCGATGTTTTCAGCGGCATAGATCCTCCAACAAAGATCAAAGACCATCTAATATCCGATTCAGTGTCTTAAGGCAAATCCTCCTCCCACGGGATGCACTGCAACACCTTTCGCGGCATGCGCCAGCTGCGCGGCAGCAGCCTCTGTAACGCCTATCTATGCACCCGGCGCTCAAGCGGCCTGGCCAAATAAAGTGGTTTTAGTTTGTTTGTCTATTACCTTATTGCCAAAGTATAAATAGGAAGTACAGCCGGCACTTTGATAAATTGTACCCCACGGTAAAGGGTCCTATAGAGCGAAATGTGGTAGACTACAGCAGACACGGACGGGTCGTTTTTCACAGGCCAGGAACCAATAAGGGGTACTGCTGCGTGTACTCCTAAATGCTACTCCAACATCTTTTCTCACTAAGGAGTTGCTACTTTTGTTACATTTGGCCTGCATGGTGCCGGGGCAGGCTGATGAGTATATTAGCCAGTGTTACCCCGTTGTACCGTCCCTGTAGGGACTAAAGCTACATTTAGACACACTTTAATGCACTAGTTTTATTTCACTAAGAACTAGGGATTGACCTATTGGTTTATCCGTTTTTGTATTGTCTATATTTTGGGGTAATCTGAGCCCGACGTATAAGAAGACGCAGTGTGTGCGCTAGATGCTATATGCAACTAGCTGACAGTGCTCACAGTGCTTAGACAGTGCATTCAGGCCCATCCTAGCTGGCCCTCTGCTCCATGCCTGAAGCCCAGATAAGCGGGATCAGGAAAAGGAGGCAGTATTTTTTTCAAAAAGTAAAATTCAGTAACATTCTGTTAGAACTGCACCAAGTGTGGCGCCAGTGCATGGTGTGAAGCAGCTGTTCCCCGTTTACCCACTAGCTGCAGTTGCAGTCAGATGTCAAAAATTTCCCTAGTTATCTGATGTCGATTCAGTGATGTGGTAGCTTCCTTGTCTGACTTTCCCGCTGGCACTCTGGAAAACACCCGTTGGCGGTCGTCGTTAGGAGCCGCACAACGCCGTTCACAGCCGAAGAGGCCGGGATGCATGCTATTGTGCATGTCGGATCTAAACAGCTGGTACAAAGGTAAGACTTTTAAGCCGACGAAGTGTTCATGGATACGTGGATGAGTTTATGCCGATTAGGAACGTACGACGGCCATACGGATGAAGAGGTGCAGGTTTCATCAGTCGGCTAGAGATTTAACTCGCTTTGCATCCTCTGAATGAAGAAATACAAATGCACTTAGCGGCATGCTTTTTAGATAAAGGAGCACTTCAAGCTATGTCCCATCCGTGTAGGCAAATTCGCCTTGTTGCACGATTCACTGCATCTCAAGCCTTCCTACCAGCCCTGAGACATGGTTTTTGGTCGAGACAATATCAACAGCAAACTTTGGGAGAATCTAGAAAATTGAGGCAAGAAAGTCTAGCCACAGACTTGTAAACTAAGAAATATGGGCCTTTGCTCGCAAACGCCACAATGGATACCAACAGCTTTTATGTTTGATTTATCTCAGTTCTACCCAATGCGTCGTGCCAGGTGGTCAGATGTTGGGCAGCGGCTCAGCAATTAAGCAAATTTACACGAAAACGATCGACTAGTCCGTTCCAGGGGCAAAGGAGCACAAGTCCGCCGCCTTTGGCAGAAACTGGAGAACTAAGCCGACATTCTGAGCCAATGGATGTTGGGGCTGCGTCAACAGGACCGAAAATGTAGTCAAAGTTGGGGGAGGAAAAACAATTAGGCAGGGTCTACGCCTGTGCGCAGTCCCAGACAGCCTTCAACAACCGCTTACTTATATTGTGGGAAACTGGGCCGAACAATTCGAAACTGCAAGCGCATGCATAGATCAAAAGAACTTGAATATTGAGCCGGGTCCAGCCGAAGCAGGCTGCCTGGCTAGCAAACAAGGCAAAAAGGAGAAACGACAAGCTCCCACCTGGGTTTCGTCAAAGAGCAGAACGCATGCATCATGATGTAATCGTAGGATTGACATGGTGGACCCGATGGAGGGCAGCCTTGATGCCACAGCTGCGCAGAGTGGAGCGTACTGTAACGGGTAAGTATATTAACAGCTTTATCCTTGTCGCCTCCACAATGCTCAGTTTATCTAAGTTGAGCGGGACAGAGTTGGTATCTTAATAAGTTGAGCCAGAGGATTCATGTGGGCCTCAGCAGCGCAGTGAGAGAGCATATATTCCGTTTTACTGCTTCACATATGGGTTGTATGCTGAGCTTTGAATTAAGATTTACCCAGAACACAGCAGGAGTAAGCAAAGATTGAGATAGCTAGCTCGTGAGTGTGCCAAATCCTGACAAACTGCTAGCAGGCTAGCCACCTGCTGATTGCCCAGCCTCTCGTATTGAAACAAACCTTGGGCATTCCCCGCTAGGTTCCACGGTACCGGAGGCTTCCATAGCACGAAGAGCGGATTGAGCGGCAGGCGGATAATTTGTTGGAGAAGGCAAAGTGTGGAAATTGACCAGGAAGTCCGGGTACAACCCAAGGTTCATGCCGCAAAAGGACTGCAGGTAGCACATGTGAGTTAGCTCCAAGGCCCTCAACCAGACCACTGTGAAATAGGAGTCCAGTGCCTCATACTGGCTAATAACTTGACAAAGTACACTAAGCCACAGTCTGATCGACATTTGACTTCACAGACGCGTTCTCGTACATATACATCTACCTCGCCAGGCATAGACAGCGTCCACACTCGCATCCACCTACTCAAGTATGCCTGTATGCCGGTCGAGCTTGATGAATGCCTTCTGCAAACTTTAGGAGCCAGATAATCCGAATTCAAGAGTTTTCCAAGCAGGAATGGATGGTTGTCTACATGGACGACGTCTCAGTGCTCTGCCACAAGGTTTGAAAGGCTCTATAGCACCTACAGCTGTTGCGGAAAAAGCAGTGGCAAGCGAAGGCGAGAAAAACCTTGTTTTGCAAGAAGCTAATTGTTCTTTTGTGAGATTTCTCATTTCGACCGTGAAAAGTTGTGCCAGATCCCGCAAAAATTAAAGTGATCGAGGAGTGGCGTCTACCTTTGCATATCTGCAAGGACACTGAGAGGTTCTCCAGGGCTGCATCTTATTACTGAAACTTTATTTCTGGGTTTGGTCCAAGCCCTTGACTAACCGACTTAAGAAAGCTCACTCCATGGTATGTACAGAGGAAGCCGATGCCGTAGCAGGGACGCTTATCAGCAAGCATACAACTCCTCCGGTGCTCGCACTGACTGAGGATGAGCGTTATTTGTTCGGGATTGCCGATGCTAGTGACATAATGGTGCATTTTATCCTTTTGAGATAGCTATGAATTCACCGAAAGATCAGAATATTGTTTGCTATCCTTGTGGCCTCGAGAACAAGCAGCGATACCAAATACTGGAAAAGCAGGTTTGTGCGGTATGGAAGGCCGAGGAGAAGTGCCTGCACTATTTAACGGGGCATCGTTTTACCTTCTGGTCCAACCACTAGTCGTTGATATACCATTTTTACAGCTGCTAATTGGCTTTAGTGTCTCTTACAGTAGCACTTTGCAATGAAGTGCATTAAAACCATCACCAACGCAGCCGACAACGCGCTCTCGTCAAGCCCCGGCGGCTTACTATTGTGCAGCGCAATGGCTCTTTTCTGTAACGTTTATCGGTTTCTATCAGGATTGAAGGCGTTCCATGTTTTCGACACCCATGCATCCTCGCTTCAAAAAACATAATGTGGAAGGCGTGAAACACTACGAAGTTGAGAATCACCGGATACCTTCCAAAACAAACCAAGGATTCCTTTGTTTGTACACTTAAACCGACCTGCAGTGCCATTTTGTAAAAGCACATAGTCATGTTCTTTCGGGTCTGGGTGAGACACGCACTATTGCGGGAAAGCTCATAAGGCGTTTCTGGTGCCCTAAGATGCGTGTCGTGGCAGTTGAGTACGCAATGCCATGTTCACATTGTTTGCAGCTGAAGCGATACAATTTTCCTGGGCCCGGCCTTTGGAAAGGCGTTTCGGCAGTGAATGAGTTAAACTTAATTTGACTATGTATTTTATTGAACTGCCAGAGGCCAAGGGTCAGAAAATCATCTACACCCTTGTCGATGTGCTCAACAAATGTGCCTGTTTCATCCCTTGCTCCACTTCTGTCACGGCTCAGGAAGTCCCTCAAATGTTCCTTGCTCGTGTCCGCAAGTCTAATGAATTCCTTAAACGTATACGGATCGGCGTCCAGAGCTTTTTGTACATTCTGGCAGTCCCGTATGCCATTCCTATACATTGATTTTAATATTATTCCTGCACGCCACCATGAGGCAGATGGACCGACAGAGCGCATCTGTGTTGATTAAGGATTCAATGCACCTTTACATTCGTCTGGCCGTTGATCTTCCGCATAAATTAGGCAACTCGATCGACACTAATGTTCTGCTCTTCGCTCCAGACCAGGGCCTGATGATCAGGGATTAGCAGTCACCCATAGGGGTGCAGCAATTCAGCCAACTGCTAGCCACTGCACGTGAATGTGTTCGCATAGATCAAGAGAAAGAAGCCATGACAAGACAAGTGACTGTCGGCTGTGAGTTTTGAGCCTGTAGATTTGGTCCTGATGGATTGGCATGTTGTTCGATATGCATGGAAAAACGAGGATGAAAACGCTTGCTGTTAGGTGGCTGGAACAAATGCGATTCTCTAGCTAAGAAACAGCAGCGCACCTCTATCGAGGTTCCTGAAAGCTTTAGATGCCAGAAAACTATCAAAGTCTTCTTCCAGAGAAGTGGTCAACACCCATATTTATTTCAAGGCATTGATGCACAGGTAACCGCGTGTATGCGGACGATCCTCGGGGACCACAGAAGAGCTGGATTGTAGGACTATTGAGCGCTGAAGACTCATGACACCCGAGTTTCTAGTAAGATGAGGTGTGAAGTGCCAGCTTTATTTATTGACCATGAAGAAGCTGAGAATGTAGCTGACTGGGAGAAAGTTTGCGATTCTGCTCGACCCACAACGCTAGTTTTCATGAACGGTATTCCCCGGGTTTCCCGACGAGTGCCTGTCTTTTGCGCCGGGCATGGCTTCCCTGAATTGCTTACTTTGATCCACTGATATTGTTTTAAAAGTTGACGGTTACTATTTAAAGGCGATCTTTACACTCAGACATATGCGCGAAAAAAACCCCAAGTATGATTCCACATACTTGCTCATGCCACTTTTGGGGCTTGAAGGCTGACTATGCGACACAAGCAAGTTGCATTGGTGTGCACACACTGCTCTACGTTGCGAAAGCACTGATAGAGCAGTGTGCATTTCGATTCTATATACATGTTTCAATGTCTTCTGTTTCGTCGTAGCAGAGGCTCATAGGTTTTAGCTATCCGGGGACGGCGATTCTTCACGGCGCTACGGTCGTGTCGGTTTGGTCCCTTGTTTGCTATTCGTTACTATATTCACAATCCTTCCCTTCTATGTATTCCTATGGCCAAGTGCTCACTCTTGGTTTTCTAGTTGCAATGCTTTTGCGTTTTCTCTGCTGGAGAGTGGCAATAGAGCCGGAAATCTTCTGCTGATCTGCGCCTAGTTGGTCTCTAGGGACAGGTGTGGTACGCGAGGGCGTGTGCTAAAATAAGAAGAAAGAAAAGACTGGGTAAGCTGCATGAAAACTCTCTCTACAATGCAAGGTATCTCAAAATATCTTTTTGTGAAGAACTGGCTGGCAGGTTTGACTATTCGCGCAGAGTGATGCTGTAGTGTCCAGGTAATCCGCAAAACAATTACGAAGTAATCTTTAAACATGACTCCCAAGGCACTCAGCCTATCACAAGTGCTATCTCCAAGGTGCTTGCCTCCCCCCATGAATCCAAGCTAATGACCAACATCTTTGCACAAAAGAATGTGTGGGAGCCACCACGGCTGATCATCCGTACATCGTTGTGGATCTTAACTTGGTTGGAAGGCGAAGAGTGTTCTACGAAGCGCACATTTAACGGGAAAAGGGAAGCTTGTTGTGGTGTACCGCTGTAGTGGAGCTAAATTCATTACCTAAAAATCAGAAATATGCATGCTCTTGCTTGTGAAAAAATCGAGAATATGGTTGCATCAGGCCTCTGACAGCCATGGAGTTGGAACTTTTTGTCGCCGAGTTATCGTGTGGCAGCTATTAGGAAGTGGTACTTTGGGTGGGTAGATTTGGTGCAGCTTCAGACGCAAACCAGATCTGTAGCATAGACAAGTATAGCTACTGAAAATACAATACACACAATGACAGTGGACTGGTATTTGGCTTACCGTTCTCAAGTACCACAGCTAATACTACTGTGGTTGCTTTACTGCCACTTCACTATGACCATTCTGGCCGCTACTGTAGCCGCGCTATGGATCCAGCCCCTTTGGCTTCACTGTAGCCAAGTGTTCTTTGTTATATTGTCGTATCTATCCCTAGCCCTAGTCCTATGCTTTGCTATCGCCGAAGCTACAGAATACTGCAGGCGGCGCAAAAACACAGTTACACTTAATGAATTATCGGGACTAAAGCTCTAGCTTGCTTCTCTGGAGGCAGAAGCGCGCAGCTTCAAACCACTACACTTCTTGTGAGAGTCCCTGCCGTTGCATTTCCTTGCGAGGCTCTCCTCTCCTTCAAATACAGATGTTCCAAAAGATTTTTAAAAAAATTCTTGGTAATTAGTTTGTGGGCGTTATTTGATACTGGTTTCAGCGTCACGCCATGGCCCCCTGAGAGTACGTAAGATCACGGCGCGCTGGCGTGCTTGCCGTCTGGATGCCACTGGCCAGGCCCCTTTTCCGGGCTCTGAAACGTACCTCTGCGCAAGTTACAGCTTTAGTGTATATAGCTATTATGTATCATAGCGCAGTGAAGTATATTTACACCTTATACAGTTTGTAGCGTCCATTTGCATTCCGTAATGGATCCTCCTGACCGGTACGCAGGGGAAAGGCACCCCACTATGCAAAGCCTCCGTTTAGGGCCGTGGGACTCTTTGTGCCTACGGGGGTTATACTAATGTTTTGAACTGTATCAGCATGAGGAGAGTAGGAAGGCCTTGAACTAATTCTGAAGCAATTAGGTGCCTTTTACTCAAGCAAACTTCACAGAGTGCGTTACCCAGCAACCATTCAGAGTCCTCGACAATGTTCTAGCGAGTAAACAAAGGGGCACAGCGTTAGCCAACATCAATAAAATTCGAGTTTATCTTGACAATAGAATTGGGGGATGTACTGCCTGTGTCGCGCAGGAGGACCGTGCCTATTACTCTAAGCGAGGATAGCTGCCACAACGAGTCACAGTATGAGGGGGATGGTGACTGCAAAGCACTTTGCACAGGCATTCGAGTAATTCTCAGATAAGGCCTTTTAACGTGCTGTCCACCGGGCCCAGGGCTCTTTGCATGTCTTCTGATCGAAGCCCTACCCATGTTTCAGCTTTGGATACGCATTGCCCTAAGTGCTCAAGGGGCTGGGAAGTATGTGCAGTTCCCTGTAGAATCAGAGTATTCCTTGGTGCTATTCAGATGCTATCAGCAAATACATTCCCCTTTTGCCCTATCTAGACAGCACAAGCAACAGATTGCACCCCTAGGCAACTTCGCGATGCGCTTACATGTGCCTGTAAGACGCGCATCTTGTGGACCCTTTTAGGCACTTCTTGAGCAGAAAATTCTCTGCTTCACCTTAATTCCGAAAGACTTCACGCGAGCCAAAGGTCGTCTGGCTCTTTTCAAGCTGTACTGCGAATGGACTGCCAACGTGCGCTTGACGTGTCACATTAAGTGGACTCACATGAGGCACCTAGAGCTCCTGTTTTTCCGAGACACCTCCTACTGGACATATCAGATGAAGAACTGAACAGCTAGCAATGTGTTGGGTGCACTTATCCGTGCCGACACTCCCCGATTTTATTCAGTGAATGGTTGGGTTCTGTGGATGAGGGTTAGCTCCAGCTGGATGCAGCGCTCACTGTCCCTCGGTGAATTTCTAGGAACATTTTCAACCCCCTAAACTTTGGTTCGCGAATTACGAGGAAGAATCCTCGCTAATCTGCAGGCTAAAAGCTTATCGGAGTTTCTGCGAAAGGTGATCGTCGGGTCTCCTCAGTCCTGTTTTGCACGTCTCAGCATGCCACGGATGCTGAGGAGGGAAGGACAAAAGTATACGCCAAGGGGTGAGAAGGAAAATAGAATCCCATATCATACGGACTGTAGTATTCGGATGAGATTTCCTCATCAGATACTGTCTTCTCGAGAAAACCTGCAACGGCAGCTAGTGCTCTGCAGCTTCACGCGAGAGTGCTTCCAGCCGGAATCACACAGGGTCTCAGAATATGGTTGAGGCAAGTGTGCTTCCGCACACCGACGGGCGCCAATGCGACATACCTACACATATGCCGTACTATGACAACTTCGCCTTGGGCTCAACTTCAGGGAGGTTCAAATGTATGGCGGAGCCATTCTGCCACATCACAGAGGCTCGCTGCTTTCTAATAAGAGTCAGACGTCCTGTTTGAATGCTTTAAGGAGCTCCCTATCCCGAACTCGTCAATGGTTTAGTGAAAAACGGGCTTGGACCATTCCAATAGATTCATGAAGCTGAAGGCCATAGAGGAAGCGGATGAAGGCTTTCAGAACCAAGAAGTGATATCACCACCAGTGCTCATGGTGTTTTATGCACCAGCGGCAATGACGGCAAATTCCCGTATTCAGGCTTGCGAGCTACTTCCTGCTTTCGAGCAATGGAATACTCTAGAGCAATTATTACTGGCTTCGATATTTAGCTGAAGATTCTGGTTTCAGTTCATATTCAAGAACACATGCAATGCAGCGGGAGAAAGAATAATACTTTTGGGGCCATCCTGAAAGCTGCCGGGCAACTTCACATCAACAGCGAGTGCTTCGCTACACCGGAATAATGTTATTCTCATCAAGATATGGTCGTCAGGGTTTCCTAGGTCAAACGCAGGGACGATCACTACGAACTCCATTGCTGCCCTCAAGAAAGAGATCTTCTGTTGCACGGCTGCCCGCCGAACGGGCAGAGACCCTTAAAGGCTCCCCCCCTCTCGTTCTGCTCTGGCACATTTGGGGAGTCCGGCTTTCGACCATCGCGCCGAAGCAATAGGATGCTCTTAGGGGTTCGGCATGCCAACTACTCCGAGCCTTTGAGCAGCGCTGGTGCAGCTCGTGGGAGACTTCATCCTGCATTTAGCGCCTAGGGGCATAGGCCGACAGGTGAAGGAAGGATTCATCATCCGCAAACCATTATCCTTCAAGTATTTCGGCGGTTCATACTCTTAATCACGCTAATTAGGATATTCTCCTTTTGCTCCACACTTTAGGAGCCTCCTCATGGGGCAGTGTAAAGGGAAGCCATCGCTTTGCAACGCTAACAACTGGGTGGCTGCGGACGTCCGGCTAATTGCACCTCACACATTCACTGTAAGCCGGCTGACGTACAGCTACTTCCATAGCATCTGGCATAAGTACAAGTCTCCTTCACTCCCAGGCGACTGGGTCCCGTGCGGATGCGCCTCAAAGTAAAACTCTTTAACCACCTTCACACCCGGATTGTGGTGCTTAATCGGCTGTTGTCGACCTTACAGGGTCGCAGATGTCCCCATAGCACACTCATGGGCTATCATGCCCGGTACAATCAGCAGTAGCGGCCCGTGAATGACCAGGAAGACACTACATGCATACAGGATGGGCTCGTCAAGGGCTACCACTGCAGCTTGGTACCTCAGGAGAAACGGGAAAGCTTGGGGCAAGGCAGAGGCACCGCATGTGCCTAGTTGCGACCACTTCTAATATTAAGAAACTGCCCTGCCGGCGTTTGGCACTACCATTGCTAGCCGTGGGTCTAATCGTCTCATATTTCACATTGAGGCTTAGCGCAAAAAGTTGTTGTTGGTGCAACTGGAGGCTTGCGTGCTTGCTTGTATGGAGAGGCTCTAGAGTACTTAGCAAAGAGGTCCCTCGATAGATGCAATGTGAATCTCCCCCCAGGCTTGTAAACAGGCAAAAAACAAATCTTCTGTGTCGCTCTTAAACCATAAAAATATGATTACTGTCTAATCTGATAGTCACCTTTGGATCTGTTTGAATATTTCGTTGCACCATGTTGTAAATGTAACGCAAGCACAATTGTCCACTGTCGACTTGGACTGAGCGAGGCGATAGGCTTGCTAAAACTGCTTCCAAGGCCCCCAGTAAAATGCCTGCGTGGTAGCGCAGTGTGTGCCTACCCCCCTGGGGCCTGATGGCCACATGAGTGGACCACAATTTACGTATATGGCCATCATGCCCAAAGCTGCAACGTTTTCTCGCAAGCCAGAGGCAGCACCAAAAGTATTCGAAAAAGAAAGCCCGTTGCCCTGCTGGCCTTGTTTACCAGGGAGGTGTCACCGGCGTCGTGGTACAGTCGCAGCAAGACGGCGGAGTGGATGGGGATAGCGGATCGTTGACTGCAGAGGGGCAGGAGCTGTAAAAGGGCATAGCAGGGATTACATCATGCCTGCTCGTAGGCACTTGGTAAGAAGTCATCTCCTGCCGAAGTACAGAAGCCTGGCGTCCCCTGACTGCATGCGCAGCAGCTTCACTGGATGCACGTTGCGATCCTCCGCCCTGCGGAGGCTCAGGAGATCGAGACCGTGAATTCGGATATTCCACGACACTCTGCAGTGTATTCGCTGTTTGATGAAGTCTTTGTAGCAAGGAGTCCAGTTCTGCAGCCGCAAAAGCACGCAACAGCATTGCAGGCATGTGGGAACTAGAATTGCTAAGCTCTGATGTGTTCCTTCCGTGACCTATTCAAAATGGATCTGAGGATTATCGAGCGAAGCCTCTAGCCTACCGGCTTCATGCACAGCAAAACCGGTGGAGTCCAGCACCTTGGAGCCACCTAGATAGCTGCTGACATGGGGCTGTGTCTCGTGACTCAGTGTCACAGAAGGGTGCAAGATGGGTGTTTGAGTGGGGCTTTCTGCACTGTTGTGTGCGTTGCTTTGGCACATCCCCGCTAGCTCAGTCGAAGAAGCTTCGAAAGGAGACTCTAGGAAAAGGGTGTCATTAACTCCCTTATCAAGGCTTCTTGATAAGCACCCGGAGCTGTACGGGGGGTTCCTAGGGCTAGGACGCAGCAAAGCGGGGTTGGTAGATCCATAAGATAACTGAAAGGCGTCCTCATCGTCGCAAGTCTCCTGGCTTTGCAATGAAGGAACCACATGGAAATCATAAAGCTCGGGAGAGCCTGAACTCGCAGCTGCATCAGCTGCAGAAGGTGCTCCGGCTGCCCCATGACAATTTCTAAACACCGGTGGGATATAGATAAAGGGTTTCTGATCAGGGTCTTCTTTCCACATCAAAGAGCTTGGCTGCTGCTTGTCCATCAGGTCCGAAGACATATCTAGCAAGTGCTGCAGTCGAGCAGAAGCTGCTGCTGCTGCTAGTGCAGATACACGGGCGGGTTTTTCTGCATCAAAGCAATGCCTTAAGGTCAAAGTTGCCTGCTCGGCAGCAGCCTCTGCTGCTGTTGCACTGCAGGCGGCAAGAGCTGCAGCGTGAGAACGCAGTGCAGAGAAGCCTAATGCGCGCTGCTTCAAAAGCTGCACCTGTATCCATGTGGCTAGCTGCAGTAGCATCTGCATCCGTAGGAAGCATCTGCAACGCACAGGAAATATTGAGCCCAGGCAAGCACAGCGTTCTGCTAGACATCAACGATTTGACTGTGTCTACGTTTTGGTGAATAAGGAGCGAAGAGCTGCTCAGAGGTCCAATTTCATGTCCATAACATGCAGGTTATATTAACGCCATGAGACGCAAAAGGAAGGTAGGAAGTGTTTGTAAACGAGAACCTCAAGGCAGGAAGATAGAATGTGTTTTAATACAAAACCCTCAAGGCTCATCCAAGCAGCTACCGATGCCCAGCAGCTCACCGCATATTGCGGCCTGACTCATGCATCTGCTGGATCTTGGATAAAGCTTCGCGAAGCTTACGGAACCTACATCATAAGAAGGAGCATATATTTATAGGTTTTCAGGGAAGCGCTGCACCAAAGATGCATCCGGATGAGTTGTCTCTATCCACAGGTGTAAATCGATGGGCTACGCCAAAGCTGCATGCAGGTCGAGGCTAAGAGCTGCTCAATCGACAGCACATTGCTGAGCTGGCTAACAACTCTGAACTTGCATAAACGCAATAACGTACTGGGCTCTCTCCACCACAGAAGCGATGCAACGGAGCGCTTTGCGGGGGGCATCCTGAGAGAGTGGTTGCTGCCAACGTAGCCAGGCAGAGCGAATCCTTTGTAGTTGCAGCTCCTTCAGCAGTAGCCCCAACAGCCAAGCAGCCCGCATCTGAAAGGCACAACAAACGCCGCAGCAGCAGTTGCATAGCATGGTTACACTGCGCCAGTGACTGAACTTCTCAAGCACGATACAGCCAAGGGGCGACGTGAACACAAACGTGTTGAAGGCGCATGAAGGGATTCTTACCTTTTGTCTGTACAGTTCTCGATGGTGCAGTAAGTTGTTCCGTAGGCTCGAGAATGCATCGTGCATCAGCTTGTGTTGCTTTGCTCGCAGCAACAGCACGAGCAAGTGAGCGCACCGGAGGCGCCGCTTGTCCTCCTGAACCTTCGCGCGCCAACTGCAGAATGCCCAGGAGAGTTGCTGCTGTAGAAACTGCTGCAGAGACATGCCAAGGATCATGGCACCTCGCTGAAGCGGAATTCGACTCACTGACACCAGTAAGCGCTCATTCACCTGCAAAGCACATCGTTAACCAAAAAACAAAGACTTATTTCTACAGCGAGCACCGGGATGGAGTTCACTGGGCATAACGTGTATACTACGCCACTTTCCCGACACCTAGGCCCTACTGATGCATTGCTCCAATGCAGCTGACGTGACACCTGGGAGAAAAAAGATTGCTTGTCTACAGACCAAATCTCCTAAAGTGGACACAAGGCGTGAACTTTACCTGCTGCATGTTGCTACAGATGCGGGATTTCTCTGCTAACTTTGCTACCGCCGTGTGGTGCTGCAGCTGACGCAGAGAGCTTCGCATTCGGGCTCTTATGCAGAGGCACACAAGCAAGAGAGCCTTCTGGCTATCCACGTAGCCGGCCCTCTGCTGCGAGGAAACGTGCAGCATCAGTTGATGCCAGCCCCATTTCAGGCGCTGCAGACGCATGTGCTGCAAGAGCTGCTGCAAAGCACGCTGCTGCAGCCGCCGATGTAGGACCGCCTTGCGCATCTTCATGAGTGCGGCTTGCAAGCGGCGGTGTTGTAGACGCTGCAATGTGTAGTAGAGCTGCTGCGCTCGTCCTTTTTCCGTCTGCTTTTTCACTGCCTCTCCGAGGTGGAAGGAACGCAGCCGCCTTAGAGCACCATGCAGTTGCCTCTCGAAAAGACGCTCTAGGGTGTACTTCAGGAGCTGTCGGCCTACCTCTAGGCGATGCGTCGCCATCTGAAGGTGCCCTGCTGCCAGCGTAGCAACCACAGCTGCTGCTTGCTGCTGTTGGTTCTGCACCAGCGCATGCAGCCGCAGACCCTGCATGGCCCACGCCTGGTCTTGCCTGCTGCGAAGTCGCAGCCACTGCTGCAGCAGTAAGGCCCCTCGAGACACACCCGCCATGCGTCTCTCTGCATTTGCTGTAGCTGCCGCTGCGGCTGAGCGGAGACGCATGAAGACTTCCCAGGCATTCCGACGCGCCGACTCCCTCACAATGGCAGCCAGCTGACTCAGAAACAGGCTGCGTGTCGCTGAATGTAGCTGCTTCTGCAGAAGGCTTAGCTGTTGCTGACAGGGAGGCCTGTACAAAAAGTCTGGAACGGAAGGGCGTGACCTGCGTAGCAACGCGAAGCAGCAACAACGTTCTCTCTTTGTGGGTGTGGCTGCATTGAACGTAGATATGCGCCAGCTTACTATCGGAGCTGCACGCTGCCGCAGGTGTTGCTTTTAAAGAACTCATGGAATTGCCATACCGCCACTTGTCAGCCAAGTACAAGATATGCTTCAGGAGGGTGTCTCGCTCAGTCAAGCTCTGCAGACCAATAAGCACCGTCCTTGCTCCCTTGGGCTTCTTGGTGTCTTCGCCCGCTTGTGTTTTCGCTGCCGCAGCTGCTGACGCAACAAACTTGATGCGATACGGCGCCTTGCCCTTGGCTGCTGCTGAAGCAGAGACTCTGCCCTTGCCGTCTACTGCCCATGCGGACGCGATGGACGCGAGGGGGACCAACAAAGTCACTTCAAGGGGTTCCGTGCTGCTGCAAAACAAGAGCAAATTTTGATGTATCAGGAGGTCTTCCTCAAGCCACCGCGGAGGCAGCAGCCCTCTGAAACGCCACACCCGAGTCTGAAAAAACCATGGCGCAGACACACACCCACACATAGACACACACCCACACATAGACACACATACACATACGCACACATACACACACACACACATAGACACACACACACACACACACATACACACACATACATACACACACACATATACATACACACACATACACATAAACGCACATACATACACACACATACACATACGCACACATACACATACACATAAACACACATACACACACATACACACACATAGACACACACACACATACACACACATACATACACACACACACATATACATACACACACATACACATAAACGCACATGCATACACACACATACACATACGCACACATACACATGCACATAAACACACATACACAGTCAAGGCTAATAGGTGGAATGTTCTGCTGTGAATGTTGTGCTGTGCCCCCCGCATCGACGACAGCAGCATGCGGAAATCCACACCACTGCTCGCGACACTACAGCCAGTAGGACATAGACCTCACTGCTCACTCACCCTCAACGTTGTTTGGCTCGGAGATGGCAGCAAAAGGAGGGCACCGAGACTCCGGGCCTCTAGAAACGCATAAGAAGGAGACGATATAACAGGCAGCATATCAGCCATGATGCGTTGTTGTTGTTGCTGCTGCTGCTTCTGCGAAAACAAAGAACTGTCCGTAAAAGTCGCGCCGTCGGAGGCAAAGGCAGTGCCAGCTGTGGAATCAAACCGAATGTGCCTTTTAGACTCTTCCGTGGTACTTCGATTCTCCTTCGAGCCTTCGCTGCCCCTGAGGGTTCGGGGGGAAGGCGGCAGCTTTAGACTGAGCTCGTCCGACTCTGAGCAGGCACTGCTTTCGAACTCCGCAGGTGCACAGGCTTCCCTGGCAGAGGAAAAGACAGGACGTGAGGCACCATGAGCAGCAACTTCGACAAAGTGTAGCTGGCGCTCTGCAGCGAGTGGCGGCGGCTGCAGAGAAGAAATGCACGAAATGGAGCTTCTGCAAGGGGTTGTCACTGTTTCGCTGTCGTCCGTCTTGCTGCAAGCTAAGCTGCTGATGCGGCTGCTGCGCCCACTGAAGCACATGCTTTTGCTCGCAGCGCTGGGGTTCTGGTTGCTGCTCGCGCTCCTGGCGCTGCTCACGCTGCTACTTCTGCTGCAAGGCCGTGCAGTGTGCCTGGCCACTGCACAGGGATCTCCTGAGGGAGTGTCTGCGGAGACAGCAGCAGCAACCGCGGCTACGGCGCTTGCCACTGCAACCGCCCTTTTCGCAGCAGCAGCTGCTGCTTGTTTGCCGTTCTGAAGCAGCACAGGGGCGTTGGTGCTGATCTGTTGAGCCAAAGAAGCCACACTGCCCAAGGCAGACTTCCGGATAGACGAAAAGGAGGGGTGACGAAGCCTCGAGCGTTGCTCCGTGAATGCAGAAGCCTTCCCCTCCCGTTCCGGTGCTTCCGCTTTGTGCGGTGCAGCAGTTGCAGTGAGAGGCCTAGAGGACCTCGAAGGAATCACGTGCATCCCGCCGTCTGGAGTGTTGCATGCGCCATTTGTGCGGGCTGCAGCGAATGCGCTGTTTGCACCTGGTGACGATGTTGCTAGTGCTGATACTGAAGGTAGTGGCCGTGATGGTGATAGCTCTAGTGGGCCCCTTCTGGCAGGCTGGAATCCTCGCTGTCTTCGGGGGCTTAAAGGTGTGCGCTCCTCTGCCGCTAAAGCAGCCTTAGCCAAGGCTGAGGAAGCGTCGTCTTCGCTGCTCGAGAAGGCTTCCCTGGTGTGAAACTTTTCCCCACGGGCAGCTCCCGGGAGGCTGACAGGGCTAGTCGGGGGCAAGCTGCACGCGGCACTGCTCCTGTTGAGGCTACAATACGATGTCAAGGTCCCACTGACGGCATCAGCAGCCACTTCTGCCGAGTGTAGCTGGACATGCGAGCGCCTCTGCCTAGGGCTGTGCAGCATGGAAGTCGAGGTGACGGTGGCACTCCAGGGGATGCGGCGACTAGGGGAGCAGCGCAGTGCAACACTGGACCGTCTGAGAGCCTCTAGAGCGACGTCGTAAGCACTTTTGCGGTGATTAAGATGCCTTGCAGCGCTGCTGCCGAGCACTAGCTGCTGGGCTGCCGAGGGAGCGGTTGGATGGAGGCCAGCGGATCTGCGCGGGGGGGGCAGGGGCACTCGATGCACCGCCGTGTCGCTCCTTGTGTTGCTAACGGGTGCACATGCCGCCGCAGATGCCGAGTGTACAAGGACTGCATGTGCTTGATCATCCTGTGCTGTATGAGCCGCTTTCAGACCACAGACGACAAGGTACGAGTCTTCTTCCCCTCCTGCCTTGACTGCAGGGGTGCCCTCGAACAAACCCTCTTCTCCCCAGGCGGCCATGGTCTGTGATTCTGCCTTCCGTTTAGCGCTCAAAGAGCTTCAGGGGTTCTGTATGGTCCGGAGCGCTGGGCTGTCGCAGCGTCGATTGCCAGCACACTTCCTACGGGCGTGAAGCGAGCTCCGAAGCCTCGGGACTCTCAGAATTGATGCAATGCCAAGAATTTTGAATTTTTCATTCGAGATCAAAGTCCATTCGGCAACAAGTCTCCGCAGAGAGAGCAGCAAGCCGTCGGCGGCGTAGTATGGCTCAGCTGCTCTCTCGGCGCTGCAGCCGCCTGTGCCGCTCCCCGCTCCGCATGAAAAAGCAGAGGGATCTGCTGATATCCGAATTGGCAATTAGAGTGACGTTGACTGGTCATTGGAATTCCGAGAGCGCAAATCTGAATTGGGGTGCAGGCCGCTGCTGCCGCTGCTGCTGCTGCTGGCGCGAGTCGGGGCTCCCTCCCTTCCCATGGGCTGCACCAGGAGACTGGCCTGAGATCTTCGCTCGCGTTGCATCTCTCTGGAGCTTGTCATTTGTTGAAACGTGGGAGAAAGACTATTTCTGTGAGCCAAGGAGGGGCTCGAAATGGGCAGGGGACCCACGCAGCAGCGGGTGGCCGCTGCGTTTTGCTGCATCTGCGCAAGCGCCGTACAATCGACGGGGAGACAGGCGTCGAGTGAACGGCAATTTTGCAAGACACCGGATGCGTACAGCTTCAATGCTTTTCCGTGAGCTGATGGATTGCAGGCAGAAATGGTGGTTTGCCCTAATTTTCCCTCGGATGGTTAAGGAGTCTCCCGCCGTTTGTGCGTTTGGGCCGCTCTTGTTTGTCTGTCCCCGGTACAGAAGTCGGCCAGGGGCTGCAGTTTCGTCTCGTTTGCTAGTGTATCTGCCACTTCCCATGGTGTATAGGGTCACCAAATGTGGCCTTACCCACGAATTGTGTCTTCTTGGCTTTGCAATGGTCGCCTAATGCCGTTTTGGAGAAAGTGCACAGAGGCCTGCTGTCCTCATCGGGAGCTCAGCATGCGTCTTCCTGGCCTGTTACAATACATGCAACTTGAAATCCAAAGCTGTGTAAACCTAATAGGGTCTTTTTCGTCTAAAATGGATCATACATGTGATCGCCCTGAGGTAAGCGTAATGCGCAGCCACTACCTCTCACAACCAGGGTAACAATGAACGAAAGCAATGCTCTTGACTTCAGGGAAAACGGCGAAAAGTGCAGCACGTAGGGAAAACATAGAGATGACAAAGACTGAAATGCTGTAGAAAAAGAATAATCAGTGCTCACTGGTCCGTATAAGTAGTACGATGCTACTGCGTACCGTGCTCAAGTCTTGGTCACCCGACAGTTGATCCCTCTAAGGGGCACTTAAGCCTAGAATTTTGAGGAGAAAAAAATGGCTTTTGGCCACCGCGCATTTATACCAAGGGATCCCCCAACGAGAAAGGGCTCAACTGGGGACTGCAGTGACGCACACACATAATGAGGAAACCTTTAAAGACCTAAAGCTTCCCATAGGAGTAATGGCGAGACGATGCTTGCCGCCATTCAAAATACAGCACAAGACATTGCGATATCCTGTATCCTCGTGGCTTGTTCAATATTGAAAAAGGAGGATTATACATTTTAAAGGCAAACGGGGAGCTTTGCTTTGGGCATTGCTAATTGGTTCGCTACTCATAAACTCGCTTCAGCTGCCTTTGTCTTCTGTTTCTACACATCGAATACGCTACTGAGAATGTAAGCTTTTGTAGTTGACATCATGTGGCATTTTTACAGGATACCATAATGTCGTTGCGCTGTTGGTGCCCTCAGCGTCGCAAGCCCTTGTTCTTTTAGATGTTTTCCTGTCCTTGCCTGAATCGGTGTTTGTGTAGTGCTAGTATACAATCCATATCTCTGTGTACTACTTTGGCGTCTTGCGTATATCCCATAGACTGCATAAATATTCTCCAATTCAAAGCGCTCAACTGTCCTAGCTGCTAATATCCTTCGTTAGCCACTCTTACTTTGTAGCATCATCGCTTGCTTTAGTCATACTCTGGGTACCTGACTCGGCAGTGTGCAAGGAGATTCATGAAAAGAACGTCTCTGAATAGTCGAAAGAAGGCATTTTAGCACATTTGGAAACGAATCGGAGAGAGCTGGCCGCCCGATGAAAGGCGCGATTTAGGGCGCCCTATGCGCATGATGGTCCTGGCCAAAGATAAGTTACTGAAGAAAAACGATTCATGAGAATGTATCCACCAGCAGTTGGTTTCTTCGTAGTCGATATCGGTTTGTGCTGAAAATTAAGAGACTGGTTTTAACATTTGTTTTGTATCGAAAACTTGTGGATAAGATGCCAGTGCTCCGAATCCGAGAAAAATTGTATAAATAGAAGTTCATTTGTCAACTTAGCAAACGCGGCACTACGGGCTTGCAATATGAGGTTTTATGGCTACAGCCATCACGAGCAAAGCAGAAGCATACGTGTGAATGATGAAGAAGCTGCAATGAAAAAAGCCATAAAACACGTGATGGACGGTACAAGAAGTATTATCACACACTTTGTCACTGTTCCTCAATCGTGAATGTCATAGTACAACAGCAGGAAGCCGCAGTTCGCTAGAAGGTTAATTGGCTCTTGCAGGCTTCCACTGAGCATTTTGTCAAGGGGCATGCGATCCGCTTGACTAGTCGGTCTAATCATTGAGTCGACTATTTGGTCTTTTCGGCAAAGCAGCAGCATGTAGATACCAACACAAAAGATGAGATTACTAGTTGGCTCAGCTCACCTGCCTACAGCTTGTAGTGCAACAATTAGGCTATACATCAGCCATGCTCTTCCAGGTTATTACGTATTCTTTTTCCCACTAGAAAAGCAAAAGCTGTTCACCCCCGTTCTCCCGGTCGCTGTAAGTTCTTCTGCTGGTGGCTAGTGACAAAGGGGTGCAGGTACAAGCTGTGGAAGGAGAAGCTTATGAAGAGAGCATTAGGACCCGTGTTTCTCGGCGGGCTACGTCTTTTGTACCTCATAGCTACCAGAAAGCGTGGCCTAACAAGGAGTTTGCCAATCAAACACAGGAACAAGCCAATAAATACATGAGTAATGAGAAGATAGATTGCTCGTATCACCCCAAGATAAAACAGGCAGCTGAACTGGCACCAGAAAGAACGTGTTCACATAGAAATAAAGACCCACAACTAAGGAGGCACTATAACAGAGAAGACAAGCAACGCGACAGGTATGCATACAGCTAAGCAGGTAAACAGGCAACCAGAGTATAAACTAGACATACCCACAGCTACTAGAAACATACTATCCGACAGATGCAGGCATACAAATATTTACAACATACGTTCAAAACGGTGAGGCCCAACGTAGGGAAAGTGGAGAGAGAGCCAGTGTTCAACATTTGGACATACTGGGTGCAAAGCAGTGGAACAGGCGAGAATCATAGAACGCAGCAAAAGGCTCCCCCAGAGCCTCCAAGCAGTACAAGGGAAAGCAGTATTGCTTGCTTACTTGTCAGACGATACAATGGCAACCATGACGACTATAGTTACCCGCGCATGGCTTCATCTGCAGCAAACAAGTGGCGTCAGAGTGACGCAGGCCAGAAAGAGAGAAATCATTACAAACCAGTTGCTGTTTTTACAGGAAACAGAGCCAGCTCTCTCCTTGTGTTCCCTGCTTTTGAAAGGAGGTTGGCAACATTTGATATTATTTGGCTGAGCTTACATTTGTCTATCTAGAATCGTGTACTCTGGAATGTCTTAGCTACAATTCTTAGCGACGCATGTCCTAGGTGCTGCTTTGTAGGGTACGGTAATATTACTGTTATTCCCAAAACATGGCACTAGGAGCTCAGCTAAAATGTGTGGTTAGGACTTATTTTGCTGTTGGGGTTGCCTTAAAGCCTCTTTATGCTAGGCCAACACTTAACTCCAGTAAGGTAGGGGCTCAGGCAGTGTCTTGCTAGAGTAAAAGTAACACGTGCATCTCCAGCTCGGATTCAGGCTGAACACGCCGCTCATGCAGATCTGAAGAAAACGTAGCAGTGAATAAATAGTTTATGATTGCTTTATTAGATCTAACATCCACCACCCCAAAGGATTGTATTATAGGTGCTTCAGAACTGAGGATAGTCGTTTGAAAGCAGCTCAAGTGGTAGCAGAAGGATTTTTCATTCAATGAGGAGCCAACACAAACAGTGACGTGCAAACCACCCGTCCCCGGAGATCTATATGTTGCGCTTCTTCTAGTAGGCCAGCCTATGCACAATAATATACAGCTGGTATACCGGTGTAATACATAGCGTTCACGATTTAGTTATTTATCAGCTCAAGGTCTAAATGTTCGTGTTGCTGGTGAGCTACATTTAAGCGGTTGTTACTACACCAATTATAGTGTGAGAATTGGCTAATTGGTTTCGGTGCTCGCATACCTTATTTGTTGCAGAGTGCAGTCAGCAAGATACAGCAGGACTCATTGTTGTTTACCCGTACGCTTGATGTTCTGTGTAGTACTGTGTGAGTGCTCGGAGCCCGATGGGGTGTAGTTGCGCCCACTGTGGCTGTGCCCCTCCTCTAATGCCGAAGCTCGAGGGGATATGATCTGGAGGGGAGAAAGCTTATATTTGAAGAACATTCAGCAACTTTCTATCAAGTTTTGTGCTGAATTTGGGGTTAAGGATGTAGCCCGATAGAGAATTTAAGTAGAGTGTTGCACTTATGTTCTTGGCTGTATGTAGAACCACATACTTTAGTAGGCTGTCTGACGCGGAACCAATGCAGCAAACCTGACTCTAATTTGCCATCTCATGCTCAAGAGCCACCAGCAGCAGCGATTTGCACAAGGACCCGTAGTGCAGAGAGAGTTCTTATGCCTTCAACAACAATGCCGCGTTCACTAGACGGCCCAGCAGAGCCTCGTTTGCTGGCTCTTTTTTCACAGAAAATGCATCATTCACTGCTTGATTGTCCTGAAGCAAGTGAGTGAGGTAAATCGTGAAGGTGTTCTAAGTTGTGCGTGCTTTTTCTTGGACTTTAGCTCAACGGACGGCATGCTACACATGGTTTGGTGCTCGAAGAAAGGAGGGAGTGGAATGCAGCCTAACAGTGACAAGTGTACATCTATGCGCTCAAAATATCTGTCAGGTGTCCCGCTGGAATGTGCATGAGCTAATTCGGCAGTCTCACCATCCACTCAGGTACACCGTGTTCTACGTGTTCCCTATTAATAAGCATTGCTTGAATCGGCATCAAGCTAAAAGAAGAGAATAGTTAAATACCCGAAATAGGGTTCCTAGAAGCACGCCTTTACTGTAGAAGACGATTAATGATCATCAATCTGACGGGGCCCTTGGGACATGAGGAGACGGCAACGACGGGAGCGATGGCGTGTCTTTTCCGTAATCCTTCAAGAGGTATACTTTATTTAGAAAAGAATTCTCTTTGAACATCTAAACACAGGATGCGTGTATAATCTTCCTGCGCTTTTCGCCGAGATCGATGCCGCCAGCCTAGTAGGCATCGAACGGCGTGTGTTGAGCTTCTACGCTGGGCCTGCGGTTTCCTCTGCCCTCCATGCGTCTAGTTGTTTTAATGTACAGTATTTCTTCACCTCTAAAGGAAGGGGGGCCTAGACCTCAGGCGACGCCACCTGGTCCACCTTTTGCTATCAACAGCCGTGGCATAAGCGCTGCCCCCTAACGCAGCATGAGCACGAACACAGCAATAAGTCCGGTCCATATGGGTCGACTGCGACTCTGTGGCCAAGCCTGTCGCTTTTCTCCATTCTCTGAGGATCTGCTGGCCGTCGCTTCCTCTCAGCTGTTTGGCATGGCAGGCCCCGGATCTCTGGAAATATTTTCCTTGGACCCGGCTATTCATATCACATCTCGAGCGCCAACAGCTGACACCGTGACTCTTCCTTTGGGTTCGCACGCTGACGTACAGGCCCGACCCGGAGAGGTAGTACAGCCAAAAAGAGTTGCAGTTTTGCACCACCAGGAGTCAGTCAACGATGTGGCGTGGTCGGAGCGATGCGCACAGACTTTGGTAGGTGGGGGTGGTGGTGGACGCATTACTATTTGGCGTTTGTCTGACCAGAAAGCCGCTTTTTCTGGGATTCAGAATACAGGCAATGAATTTGGGGGTTTCTCCGTTGGGGAGCTCAAGGGCCATACGCGGGATGTTACTAGCCTAAGTTGGAGTTGTGTAGAAAAACGTATATTGGCGTCTACCGCCATAGATGGCCACTTGAGAGTATGGGATATGCAGAAGTGCTCGTTGCTTCGGGTTCTTCAGCATAGCCATGCGCCAGCAACATGTTCTTGCGTCACTTCACCAGTTGATGCTGGACTCATCGCGTCAGTGGGGGCAAATGGCCGTCTATCCGTTCACGATCTACGGAACCCTTCTCCGGGCACGACCCGAAATATGGCCGCGTGGAGTGTCGTGGCTCACCCTTGTGAAGTGCTGTCTGTGGACTGGGTAAAGCACCGCCCGTGGCAGCTCTTAACAGGCGCAGCCGACGGCACTATAGCCCTGTGGGATTTGCGTAAGAGCTCTAGCGTCCCGAGGGGTGATTTTTCAGACGCTAATGTTGCAACCGGCTGTCGTCTATCGAGCACGCAAGCGCACCAGCTAGCCGTGAGGCGGGTGGTGTCTCACCCCTTCAACGCACAGCGATTTGCATCCTGTTCCTATGACATGCAAGTTAAGATCTGGGACTGTGATGAGGGCACAAGCCTTTCCATGGTTACTAGGTCTGAAGGTCAACCAGAGTGTCCAAGTGGAGTGCCCTCCCCGTTTGTTGGGGGCAGTGGCTGGGTGCGTCTATGTGCGTGCTACGACCATCACCGCGAGTTCATCTTGGGGTTGGACTGGTCGACTTTTAAGTGTGGCGTCATTGCATCCACTAGCTGGGACCGCAGTTTATGCGTTTGGAACGCAGATACAGGCCCGGCGCCACCCCAGGTCCCCAAGAGACCGCTTTTCTTGAGCATGAAAGTTTCTAAATAGGTTGTAACGCAAAGAATAGGAACGAATGCGCTATAAACGGTGCAATACAATATCCCTTACATTACGGGCCCATCAATCAGCCTGAAGGTTGCGGACAACGAGCACACTCTGCTTGCCTAGTTCTGGCCTTCTCAGTGTCTGGTTCCACAGAACTGCTTAATATTAACAGCTGCATAAGCGTAGCCTCGAAACAAAGACACGAATTAGCTAGTCTGCACTTGATGTGCCTCGCCACTAGTTCTGAGGCAAGGGGACGTCAATGGCTGACTGGAATTTTCGCCCGGTAAAATGGAAAGATGTTGTGGCCAGCGAAGGCTACAGGATTTTCCCCAGCGAAGTAAAAATTTTGGGACACTAGTTGCTCAGTGCTTACCTCCTCGAGGATATGTTACAGAGTGAGCACTCCAAGCATAAGAAATGTATGTCCGCTAGTAGATGTGGCATGGACAATCAGCGTATTTATTTGTTTAGCGTTGCCCATGACAGTCCTTGCGGCGTTGTTGCACTGCATTGCTTCCAGTGGCATGTTTCATCTAATCGAGGTGTACATTTAACTTCTTTTTCGCATTATTGAAAACTGTCAACGGTGGTGCAATATGTCACTGCGTGTTTCCTATATTACCCAAGTAAACACAGAAGAGGATATATGAAAACCAAGTCAACCTTGAACTGAACTAGGAGCAAGCGCAGGCCCGCCTTAGTAGAACCAATGCGAGCCGTTTTCTGCTAGTTCACTGGTTGCTATGACTGTGCTTTCGTCTTCTACATTCAACTAATTCAGTGCTGCCAAAATGCATATTTATAAAGATGTATGTATATAATTGTTTGAATCTGCTCGCTGGCCTTGCGACTCGTAATGCATCCTCAGGTGGCAAGACAGTGCGGAAAGCCCGATGTCCTATATGGCACAAACGTGTAGCATGGTGCACTTTTAATTGTCCTACTGTTGCTTGCAAGCCGGCGACCTCAAGGCAGACCAATGGCTCTACTCATCTGATAGACAAAGTTCGTTGCTGAGCAAGTTTTAAACGGCAACAGATGGAGTCAGGCAATAACAATGATGTTGCAAGCCTCCGCTCACTGCTGTTTGCGAGATGCAGCGTTCATACTGCCCAAGATCACTGCCTGTGAACATGCATATCTGTCCCTCTGGATTGCTTGGGCTGTCCGCTTTTCCTCGTTATGAGTTGCGCAAGGCGGCTTCCAAGGCGCTTGCAAGTTTTACCTAAATGAGTACTGCGCCATCGCCAGTGCAAGAACAAAGGTTTGATTCTCAGAATATCTCCAGACCGTTGCTTTACGCGTTCTGGCTTCCGCGATTTTGTTATTACGGGGGAAAGCAGCAGCAGGACTGTTTACTTGATGACCCCGACGTACTACGCACGCATGGTCGTAGTGTTCTAGGGGTAGCAGCATTACAATGATTTTAGGTTGCCTCGCTGCTCACACAGTCTTTGCCAGCTTTTAATAGACTTAATGAGTCATGTTGAAAAAACAATAGCTGGTATCGAACTATTTTTTGCATTCCTGCTTATTTGTTTCCTTCCTTTGGACGGGCACCCCCGCATCGGCTTGAGGCACAGAGCGGAAGTGAAGCCATGATCAAGGCTTCATGCAGGAGTGGTAATGCTTTATTTAGCCCTCTCCATGCTTAAATTATATCTGCTTTACAGGTTCGAAGAAGCTCCACCAGCGAAAGCTGAAGGTGTTGGACGGTGCTGGATGACGTGTGGTCTGAAGGTGGTCCGTCGTGGACATGGAAATCGATGGCCCTGCATTGCTGAGCTAGCTGTCTCAATATATACAGCAGATAATATTAAATGAAGGCTTCACAGGCAATTATTATAAGTCATTCAAGATTTATGGACGAGAACTCGCCAGAAAAGAGAAGATAGCCTCGTAGCATCAGACCGCTAAGGGCTAGCTCACCATCGCTGCCCATCCAGGTCACCAGCGGCCTGGCGTGTGCTGTGAAGGCATAAAAATCTGGTTTAGATCCTAGACATTCTTCGTTAGTTTTGTTTTTTGACATTGGTCCTGTGTTTTGTGTCAAGTCTGTTCTTTTGATCTCTCTCCTCTCGAGCACAATGGCACCGATGATCAGGGCGGTAGCAGTTTGCTTTGTGGCACTCTGCGGATTACGAGCAACAGGAACTTCTGGCGCGGCGGCAACAACTGAAGCAGCAGGCGATGGTACGATTTTCGTTTTTCACTTGCACTATTTAAAAGCATGCTTTTGGCCTTTCAAGGGCTTGTTCAAGATCTTCAAACCTCACCCGCCAGTGCAGTATGGCCTTTTTTGATCTGCCTGTGGGCGAGCTCTACTGTGTTTACACTATTCTTTGCTTTGCTGCTGCAGCTCTTTACCTGCTCCTTAATCTTGCACGTAATGGGAAGCTTCCAGTAAGGATTGAGACCTTAAAGAAGAGTGAAAGCCTGGTCTCAACC
Organism: Cyclospora cayetanensis; assembly: GCF_002999335.1. Taxonomy (NCBI): domain Eukaryota; phylum Apicomplexa; class Conoidasida; order Eucoccidiorida; family Eimeriidae; genus Cyclospora; species Cyclospora cayetanensis. The sequence continues at coordinate 58,570 of NW_020312492.1, read as the reverse complement.
GTTACCAGCGCTTTGCCTTCACTCGTTGGGGACGACCAGTGTGCAAACGCTGGGAGCATCACTGTCCAAACCGTAAGCTGTTCAGCGAATATCGCAGAACTTTTGCGATGCCACGCGCTAAATTTTTGAGTTCTTCAAAATTTGGAGCAACTAGAATTCACCCCTCCCACCCGTGTAAAAGTTAGATAAGGTAGGATCACATGCCCGTCAGATACTCAGAAAGTCAAAGAAGGTAGAATCGTATGCGCTGACGTCTTCAGGCGGAGGGGTTCTTTGTCAGTTACACCGGTCAGAGCCCTAACTACGCCGATCTGATCCAGACCGCACTGACCGCTGGCCTTCAGAAGTTGGCGTGAGTCTGAAGCATGCCTGTGGGCTCAAAGAATTATAGCTGGCTCGCGATTGAGTGTAATGTATATGAATGTCTCGCTGATGTGATTTTTCTGCAGCGCATATCCATCGGACAAATGGGGTAGCGGGAGTTGGTCCACCGACAAGGAGGTTGGGCTTCTAGGATACCTTTTGTGGCATGACAGCACTGAAGTTGGATGTGTTGCATCAAAGTGCGCCGCTGGAACAAACGTCACGCTGTGCCGTTTCAAGCCAACTGCGGCTTCGGGGCAATTCCCATTCAGGTTCGTTTTTCTGGGGGGGATTGGTCAGTTCATTTTGTTTTAGCGTCTCCTGTTTAGCCATGCATGCCAGGAATGTGGATGTTCACTTGTAAGGTTTTTTCAATGCAGACTGTCTTGATGGATGCACTGAATGTTTTCGCAGCGAGGAGTACTATAATGGTCTCAAAGCACGCACCACCTCTCTGGCGGACCTGACCGCAGATGACCTGGACACCAGCAGCGGAGTGACTGTGCCTTCTGTTCTTTTTGGTGGTCTTGTTGCCATGCTAGCTTTGGCATCCGTTTGAGTGCTCTCAAGCAGCACTGGAAACAGGATGAATTGCCACGTTCTCGTGCTGCACAGCCCCTGGGGATATTGGGTGCGTGTTGGTACCTGCGCTTACAGAGACTCGTTGTTCACAGGGACCTTTGCTGTGGAAAACTTTGACTTCTCGACAGACTGAGCACGCTTAGCTTAATGCACGACATGTGCAGCAGGGGAACTGATATCCCGCCATATTGCGTCGCATGAACTGGAGTGTCGAATTCTCTAGAAAATGGACTAAATCGGCATTCTGAAACCGTTTGTTCCAGCATATTTGATCAAGAATGAACGCAGCCGATTTAATTATATGACCGCATTCGTTGTTTGAAATGTAGGGGCAGTCTAGTACGAGGTACATATGATGGTATCTGTTGCTCTGCTGTGCAATGGATCAGTTCACTTGCTCGTTTAAAATATCGGAGTAGGCCGCAGTTGCTCGTCATTGGCTTTAGGGATTGGCCCCATAGACACATTGTGTCGCGGTGAAACGGGTGTTACTCCTCCAGTGCCTCGTCATGGCTTATGGAATTTAGGATCACCGGGGTCCCTTAATGAAGCTTATGCAGTAGTTTTCTTCTGCCTGAATGGCCGCTATTAGCGCTGTCCAAGTTACTTGAAACTTGGGTGCACTTCACTTCAAAGAGCTGTCACACTCTCATCCCCTGGAGTGCCCTCTGAGCGAAGATAGTTGCATTGCTGTTCGCGTTTTTGTCAACACCCCCCAAATGATTTAATGACGGCAAGCACAACCCAAACTTCAACGCTGAATCCCACGGGATACGTAATTTTTGTAAGTACTTGGGGTCGGTCGAGTTTCTAATGCAAGTTTCATTGCTGGAATCGATGAATTACTACGCATCTGTAGCGCAGGTAGTATCTACAGGCTTTCTGCTCTCCTCCCATCAGTCCCCACGCAGTGAATGGCCGTGTTTTCAACATGTTCTTCCTGTCACTCACAAATTTCGTCTGCCAACAAAGCTTGATACGCGTGAGCGGCCTTACTGGGCTTGCCAGACGTATCGGCCTACTGACTTCAAAAACACGGCTGTGGCGTGAGCACATGTTGTCTTTTGTTAACAATTGAGCTCTCCTTTGGTAGTCCTTGATCGCCTTCAATAAGAATAAACATAAAGCGCTGGGCCGTCCAGGCGTGCAAGTAGGAGGCACACTTCATGCTGGCTACTACACGGTGATCGTAAATGCTCAAATGGTACAACTTCACATTGAACCATGAGCTAGCAAGCTTCGAAAGTTGAGCGAATATCCTTGACAGTTTGCAGCATTTGTTCCTCTTTTCCATGAGCAGTCATCGTACTCAAAGTCGAAATATATGTCTTGAGAATCGGATATATCTGTTGGTGCCACGCGCCTCCTAAGCAGAACTGTACATGCCACTGTATGCAATTCTTAGGGGCACTACACGATTCTAGAGACGTATCATGCACTAATGTGATCCGAAGTAGCTAGCTGTTCATCGTCACTATTCTTCTGTGATACCCGATTGCCATCTGTTTCCATAACCTGTACTCGACTCTATGTTTCTCAGCTGCACCAACATAGCACGCCGTACCCTAATGTCGGCGGAGTTGAAGGGCAGCAATATGACCTAATGCTGTGATATTTTGTCATGTGCATGCAGTAAAGCGGATCATCTGCTCACGCCAAAATGTATTTGCAGTGCCCTACACTTGCTAGCACTTTGCATATCATTAGAACACAGATTATAGAGCATGCGCAGCTGTGTACCTCTGATGCTTGACCATAGGGGCGGGCTGTCACCCCAACCGCAGTGGATTCGTTGCCACTTTCTCGAGTACCAGCATACACTCACAACGTTACTTTTACAACTAGATTCAAGCTCAACAGGGCGAATCTGACGCCTATGCTGACCAATTCAAAGAAATACTCTACGTGCTCTATTGACACTTTTCTGGAACTCCAATGAACTTGCGTCAGCCAGAAAGTAAACTGAAGCTCCGTAGCGCTCAAATTAATGAGGCATTTAGCATACGTATATATACGCATATATAGTCTCCAGCTACTTGCTTGAGTGCTAAGCACTCTTGGCGAGCAGTAGTTTAGGAGTCTCCGCTTGTTGAATCTACTGATTAGACCCTAAAGAGCAGGAAAGGGCTACACAAAGCCTACTGATAACTCATGATGTTTGCTGACACACACTGCAATTGTTTGTGCTCAAGCACAACAAAGAAGTCTTTAGCCCCCAAACTCCAAAAACGTGATTTGGTTTGGTGCACCGGGCATTAAGTGGCTCATGTAAGCTGAAGCACTATCTACAACACATATTTATTCAAGAACCAGCAAAAAACTGTAATTCGCTTGCCCGTCAGTGTACCATATTGACTGCAGAGTGGCGTTAGTTTAGACGAGAGGAAATACCGTTGCGTGCATGTGCACTATATTTTATGTGCAGTTTTCTGTGAACGTTTGGGGTGCGGATAGGCTAGAGCAACTTGCATCGTAGCCGTTCTTTACCCCTCATGGCGGGAGCTTCGAGCGACGCGGGCAAGGGAATGGGGGCACCATTTAGGGAGAACGCGTGTTAATTTGGGGTTGAGACTTGTATTGGGCTCGAAGCAAAGAGTCTCTCTAAGGCGATGCTACACGGAGATTGACAACACCTTTGTTCTAGTTCGTGCTCACCATTGCAACGTAGATTTCTATACTCCCAAAACATGCATACGCGTGCAAAATTTGCGCGTACACATGCGTACAGATATATAAATATACGTAGCGCTAGTCAAAAACAGAGAATTGTGTATGTACCGACCTGCATAGGCACTAGAAGCGCAAAGGTATCTTTCAATCTGCACTACCAGTGGAATTCACAAGGACCGTGGATGCATCTTCCATCTGACCGACTCTTCTTGTAAAGGACTTGTTGCATCAAATAGAGGCAGCGTCAATTCATGTATGTTGCCTGATCCTCCTTTTTACCGTTGGGTATTCAAAATTGCAGTATATCACATCGCCCTGAACCCCTTTTGTTTTCTTGGTGTTGATCAACAACAGGAAAGAATCTCTCGCTGTCAAATCTTTGGGCGAATGAACTGTACTTGCAGAGCCTTTTTGGAGTGAAAAATGAAATCATGTTGACTTTCAGCACTGATTGTGGTGGCATGGTATTAATATCCGCAGATCGATGCTGTAGCACTATCTGCTAGCAAGTTTGCGCTCTGCGGATTTCAGTAATTTGGATAGTGGAACCGATACACAAGCGCGCATTCAAGTCTGAATAACCTAAAGCTCAAATGTTGGAATACATAATATATTTCACTTAAAAATTTGTAGCATGTCTGCTAGTTCTCCTGCAGGATTGCTCCACAGAGAGACTTGCTTTACGCTCCATCGAAGGTCTGAGTAGGGAGGCACTCAAGATTTGATGCAAACATTAAGAAGTTACAGGTGTCCTTCAAAAGAACTTGCTCTTCTCCCAGAATGACTCCCATGGGGGGAAAAGAATAGCTAGGGTGTGCAACGGTATACTCTCTTAGTTGTACTTCAGCAACCTACAACGCAAATGCAAACAGCAGCACATCATGTTCTATTTGAGCTCAGGCGACTCCGCAATACATCATATTGAAAGGCTCCCCGTTGAGTCAAAGCTTCAGTAATTCTTAGCTACCGTAACAAGTGTAAAATGTTACTATGTCTTGAAGTGTAGCAACGCCCACTATACCTTTCCCCCTGATCGCCCCGCGGATTGCAGATATACGCCCTAGTGTTCTGTACCTCTCCATGAAAACCAACTGCATGCAGCACAGCAGAAGAGTTCCCGTCCCACCGCCGCTTCCGAGCAGGGCAGCACCTTGAAAGACGGTGCAAGTGAGAAAAACAAAGTGTGCAGCAATGGGTTTCAGGTAATCGACGGGAAGAAAGGCCCACACACAAGCCAACTAAAAGGGCTACGCAACAAATGAGGAGGGGCACAACAGCGCGGTGACACATTGTCGTTGGGGCTGAAATATGTGAGCCTCCTACTACGAGAAATAGAAAAGTAAAACGTGTGAAAAAAATCGAAACACAAGAGTTCAGCAGCGCCTCCTCGCCTCATAGAGGAATACTTGCATACCAATACAGCCGGCTCCTGCAGCGCAGTAATAAGGAAGAATGTACAGACAACATACCTGGAAGTGCCTGCGCAAGGAATCTGAGACTCGTAAACATCTTGGCAGCAGTAACTGGGAAAGTTTCGAGCGAAAGCCATAGACAAAGGTAACTAATTCAAGCAGAGTATGCTCTGTGAAGGAAAACGACAAAGAAACCCAGGAATATCGTCCATGGCAGCTACTCTTGTGAGCCAGACAGACCCCCAGAGTGGTTGCACTCCCTCCCCCCCAGCATGCACACAAACACACACACACACACACACACACACACACACACACACACACACGCATACACGTGTTCCTATGTCAAATCACTGCAGTTGGTGTTCCCCCCTCTTCTGATAGAAATTTTCGTTTAGTGTGCCCCCCCTGCACACTAAACCCCCCAATCCAGCACCTCTGCGGTTCCCTGTGGCTCCTCAACCTCCATGCAAGCACCATCCGCCTACTCAGCGGAGTCCGCGTTAAGCTGAGGGAGTTCTCACAGTGCTTTAGAAAGTCAGGAAAAATAATTTTGTAGCATATCTCACTTTTAGGGGTATCGCGCATTCGCAAAGTCTCTTATAATTGTCTATTTCTGCTGCTGCATGGCTGAAATCTTCATAAAGTTCGCCAGTAACGAACCATTTACAGAGCCACTAAAACAGAGTCCATTCTCAGAAAGGTTTTCTCTCACTGCTCTCCTAAGGTCCCCGCACAGTGACTCTGCCTCACCCTGGTGAGATTTAGAACTTATCTCTCTACCCATGGCTCAAATGTGCATTGCTAAGAACACCAGAAGCTACTTCTTCATATCGCTTTCTGGTGCAAAGCCTCCACAGCGCACAGCTGTGGCCGCATGTGTGGCTTGTATGAAGCCTCCCATGGCCTGCTTGGGATTACGTAATGGCGCACGGGTGTAACATGAAAACCACGGTTCACTCTTCTAGAACCCAGTTCAGACTTGAACCTCGCACTTTATCGCCAGCGTCTTGCTAATCTTTGCACTTTGCCGCCGTTCAGCAAACATAAAATTGAGGGACTACGCTACCAAGTTTGTAGATAGATTGCACTGCTGAGTGGTCTCCTCGGAAAACGAGTTTCCTTCACATCCGGTGCACGGTACCACTAGATATTCTTGGCCACTATTGTGAGATTTCATCAGCCCGCAGTTGATTCGTAGGTGGTGCTTAAATTCTGCCCTTTTCATGCCGTGCAGATGGGGGAGGCTTGGCGTTCCCTGAAACACCTTACTCACCATATAGCTTGCCTCCGGTGGACCCAGTCTCGCTGTTCGAGCTTTATGGCACTTTGTATGCGCAAGCACTCCAGCATAATACGAGTAAATATTCGACAACAAGAGCAGTTGAACTGTTGGGAGACTGTCCGTTAATGCTTAGGAGAGCGGGTTCCTTCTGGCTTTTTTTCCCGTTTGCCTTTTGACTCTCGACTAGGGCCACTTGACATGGCCCCGGCATCCACAAGTCCTAATTTCACCATTGAAAATTCATTCCAGGAAAACACGCAAGAGCTGCCTTATTCGCTCATAAGATTTTAAGAAATCCATCATCTATTGGAAACTTTACCATGCGACTTTTAGCAGTTCACTCGCTGCCCACTGTAGACATACCTAACGCGAAATTTCGGGTCGACTTGTGATGAATTATTGGTCATGCAGCTGGTCCGCTACATCGCGGCTTTTGCGAGCCAAAGTATCATATTCCTGGGGATACTCATTTGTTGGTATATTCCCCTGCTTCAGCTTTCTCAAATATCCCAAGGCTTGCTGTTGAGTTGCTCTCAGCTAAACAGAGGAGACAGGGCATTCAAGAACGCGTGAACTGCAGTAAACTCTGCAGGAAACGACCTCCTGTGCATGCCTAGGGACACCAACGAGATCCTTCTTACTCCAACAAGAATGTTTACCAACGGGCAAAATATAAAGCGAGGTATATATCTCCAGATGTCTGAACACTGAAACCTCTTCAAGTTTTCCTTCACCCCCACAGCCGTCGTACTTTTCTGGTTCTCATAGGCTTACCGATGCATCTTCTATGAACATTACATTATATGACACATAGAGTCCTTCTACAGCTGTGTAGCAGCTGCGTTCTCACCAGCTTGTTTGTTGGCCTCTGTCGCCTCAACAAGACTTGTGCCACCGTCAACATGCATAGCCGAAGAGCCATTTCTTCAAATTGGTCCCCAAGGGATCCGAATTGCAGAATTAGCAAATGACTCTTTTGATCGAAACCAGAAAACTATTGCAGAGAAACCATATATCTTGCCGCATCTACCCCTATGGTAAAAGTGGACAACAGATGCATTGAACTACGCGGTGCTCCCAACTGTATTTCTTATTCTAAGGCCTTTGTATGGTCGTGCTTGAATCTAGGCTCAATACCCATTTGACACTTATTGCACAATTAAAAGGACTCCCACCTTCCGCTGACCGCCCTGTTGGTAAAAAAGGGACAGCTAGGATACGCGTAGTTGCCCTCTCTAAAGCACTCTAAGCAAGCACAGCTAGGTGCATGCAGCGTGTACCACATCTGTATACAGCATCGCGTCTTGCTGTATCGCGCCCGTAGTGCTCTGCAATAAATGAACTGTACCTACAGATGGACCGATTTGTCGATCTTTTCGTTTTCCTTTGTAGTAGATTACGTGTACCAGAAAGTGTTGAAGTGTGGCATAGCTCTTTGCAGCCATAGAGTGCGCAGTGCACCGTGTGCGAGAAGGTTGCAGGAAGCTCCCTGTGGAACTGATCTCAGTGCCTCGCAGCTGCACAGTACCTCGCAGCTGCACAGCGCCTCACAGCTACACAGTGCCTCACAGCTACACAGTGCCTCGCAGCTGCACAGTGCCTCACAGCTACACAGTGCCTCGCAGCTGCACAGTGCCTCGCAGCTGCACAGTGCCCCTTTTCCGTTCTGATTAGCCTCAAAGAAGGCCTGCGAGCTACCCATCGGCGGGGTGAGCCCCCAAAGCCGGTGCGCCATGCTGAGTTGGATGCACTCAGGCAGGAGGAAGTGCGTTTATTGGTTTATTTAAGCGGAGAGAAGTGCCTTCCAAGAACAGCAAAGCGCCCTAAGAAAGCCTTAGCTCAAGAAGGGCATTCACTCCCCCGCGTGTCTTGCTCTTCGCCCTCCAGCATTGCGATTTGGAGGGGCACCGAGTGAGTGCGGGCGCTGCAGTCCGGTGCGCCAAGGAACTCTCTGCGGTGAGGAGATGCCTGTCAGCTCGCCTACACTGCATTTCGGCTCAATGCCTTCGTTTTTGATGAACTACAGCTCTGGAAGGCAACGGAGCACTGTAGACGCTGCAAGGTTCCCGAGGATTCTCTCTCCCCCGCTGAGCACTGCATGTGCCGGGGCTGGTCGGAGTACCTCCTCTGCCAGCGCAGTCCGACCACGCGCTCCCTCCTGCAGGCGTAGACACTCTCTTGAGGAATTTTCTTGGCTTTTTTGCGTAGCTACAGCGACAGCTGCAGCAGCATCAGGGGGGCAGCACGAGTTCCGCTGTAGCGGAAGTGCCGCCGACCGCAGCCGACAGCCCGCCTCTGCCTTCCCCGCCTCGCAACAGAAGCAGCAACTGCCATCGCTCTCGCCGTATTACACGAGCTCTAAGGCTTCTCGAAGCCTTGGATGACGCTTAGCCTCCGAGCTCTTGCTGCTTGCCGCACTGGAGGGTGACGGCCTCTCGAACTGGGAAGCGCGCGCCGAGCTGTCTGTACACCTCGCGCGCCCGCAGCTGCACAGTTCTGCCTGATCCGCAACACAAGGCAGCTGCAGTCACCTCTAACTGGCGCTGTCGCCTCCTCATGCATGACTTTAGCAAACCATTGCAGACACTGCATTGGTGGCAGCCGCAGTAGCAGCTGCAGCTCGGCAGGTGCAAGATCCCCCGCTCAGTCGGTATGCATGATCCCATAGGCCAGCCACAGGGCTTGCTCCCCCACCAGGTACTGCAACAGCAGCAACAGCAGCAGCAGCAGCCTCGGCTTCTCCCGCACGGACTCGTGCAGGAGGCTGCGTCTCCCTTTGGCCTACATGCTGCGCTTCAGCTGCTGCCGCACCAGCAAGTGCTGCAGCAGCAGGAGCTGCCTCAGATGCAGGAGCTGCCTCAGGAGCAGCAGCAGCAGCAGCAGCAGCAGCAGCTGCAACAACGTGATCAGAAGCACGCACATTTGCGACACCTGCAAGAGCAGCAGCTGCGGCTGCTTCAGGTGAGGCGCATGCAACGCCACGTGGAAGACCGCCAGCGGCAGCTACAGGAGGAGCTTCGGCACACTCAACACTCGCGCCAACGCGTGCAGCAGCAGCAGCAACAGCAGCAACAGCAGCAGCAGCAGCAGCAACAGGCTGCAGATACATCACAGCGTGCGCGATGTCTGGCAGCGGCTTCGACGGCTACGCCCTCTTCGCCTGGCTGGGGTACGATGATGTCTTCAGGGCAGCAGTGCCTTCTGCAGCAGAAGCAGCAGCAGCAGCTGCTGCAGTTTCATGAGCTCTCGCAACAGCAGCTACACATGCAACAGCTGAAACAGCAGAAGCTTCCTGCCCCCAACACTCACCAGCTTCCTCAGTCTCAGGAAGCCTTTGGCCGCCTCACGAGGTCTGTGCGGCAGTCAGCCACTGACATGCAACAACAACTGCAGCAGCAACACGAGCAGCTGCAGCAGCTGCAGCAGCACCAACAAGGACTACATCATCAGATATCGAACGCGCAAAAGCAGCAGCAACATCAACTACGGCTGCAGCAGCAACAGCTGCAGCAGCAGCAGGAGCAGCAGCAACAGCTGCAGCAGCAACAGCTGCAGCAGCAAATGCTGCTGCAACACCAAACCAACCAACGCGAGCAGCAGGGAGAGCAACAGCTAGCGCAGCGGGAGCTTCTGCAGCTGCATTCGGAAGAGCAACAAGCGCATTGCCTACCGGAAGCCAGACATACTTACTCTGATGGCAATGCGACAGCTGAACTTGCAGCTCGCATAGACACCGTAGCTGCAGCAGCAGGCCGTAACAATTGGCTGCCTCAGGAGCTTCCCAGGAAGCATCAAAGCCACCTGCGCACTGCTGCAGTGTCAGCAGAGCATAAAAAGCTGCTGCTGCAGCAGCAAGACCAACACGAGCAGCTGCAAAAGCAGCAGAAGCAAATACGGCAGCAGCAACAATGTCACGCGCGGCAGCAGGAGAGGTTGCTGCTGCAGCAGCAACAAGTGCAGCAGCAACAAGTGCAGCAGCAACAGGTGCAGCAGCAACAAGTGCAACAGCAACAAGTGCAACAACAGCAACAGCACGTGCAGCAGCAACAAGTGCAACAACAGCAACAGCACGTGCAGCAGCAACAAGTGCAACAACAGCAACACCAAGTGCAGCAACATCAACAACAGCAACAACACCATCAACAGCAGAGAGACGATAAGGAGACGCATTCCAATAATGCTCACCGCCTCCAACAACAGCCTCTCCAGATGCTTGCCCAGTCGCAAGCGCAGGAGCAGTCTTTGCAGTTGCTGCCAGAGCAGCAGCAGCAGCAGCAGCACGACGAAGAAGATCAAGAGTCTTTCCAAAAAGCACAGCAGTCGCAGCCGCTAGGAGGAGGGACGGTGCGTGCATCATCTTCTGTCAGAGTTGACAGAGATGAGATTCCTATACGCGCAACAGCGGCACAAGCCTTCTTCCAGCGGCTGCTACAAGAAGATGCTGTGCTTCGGAAGAAGCAGCAAGAGGGGCAGCAGCAACAGCAACAGCAGCAGCAGCAAGGCGATCAAGCAAGGCAGCAGCAGCAGCAGCGAGGTAGCCGGCAACACCAGTTGCAAAACGTCAAAGTCGCGGAGGCTGGACAGACACGGCGGGAGGTGTCTGTAAATCGCTCTGCCCCTGTGCCAGCGACAGCGGCAGCTTCAAGCTCTCTAAGCTGCTCCCGCCAGCAGCAGCAGCAGCAGCAGCAGCAGCAGCGCTCCTCTCAGCAGCAGCAGCAGCAGCAGCAGCAGCAGCAGCAGCCGCACAAGTCGTCTCTCGGCAAGGGCTCCTCTGCGCCTTGCGCTGTGAGTGCAGCCAGCAGTGGCAGCACCAGTTACTTGCCTGCTGATTTTTTGGAGGTGAGAAGGCGAGACGAATGTCGAGGCTAGTAGCTACAGAGGGGCAGCACGTCTGCTTTGCATGCGAGGCTCTCTCGCAGGCAGGCACGTTGGAGGCTGATGCTCCGTTGCTGCTGCATGATGCGTTTTTGCGCAGGATTTCGATGCTCCACCCAGTCTGCGGTTTGTGGCAGAAGTGCTGCTTCCCCAGCTGCAGCAGGAGAGCAGCAAAGCAGACTGGCGACAGCAGACGCAGGCTTTGCTGAACCTCCGCAGAGTTGCGAAGTTTCATGTGCAGCTCTTGACCCCTGGTGAGTTGCCAGTGTTTGTCTGCGCTTTCTTCTTCCCGTCTCTCGCTTCGCGTGCTTGCTGTCTACAGTTGGATTTAAAGCAGGGGGGTGGGGTGGGGTGGGGTGGGAAGAAGAAGAGGAAGGTGATTTGGGGGAAGAAGAAAGGAAGGTGATATGGGAGGGGTAGAAAGGCCTTTTTGACGCCAAAATACCACCCTCTCTGCGATCTTTTCGATTGTCACTGCCGTGAGTGTTCCCATGCCTAGACATGCGTTTTTCGTTCGGCATGTGCTCCGTTGATGCGACTCCCGTGCAAGAAAGAGATCCTGCTGCCGCTGTTTGCAGAAACTATGCGGCGTCTATGTAGCGCTGTACTGGCACTGCTGAATTCTCCTCGAAGCTCTCTGGCGAAAAATGCTGCAATCACCCTAAGTGACCTCTTCGCCTTCGGCAGAGGGAGGACGGTGAGACCAGTCCCCCCGCACCAATATACATATATATAAAGAGACATACATATATATATAAATATGTCTCTTTCTTTCTCTCGAGGCATTTGCAGCTCTGCTGCAATCTCAAAGCACCTGCTGTTCTTAGAGAGGCAACGTGCCCTTTGTGAGCAGTCGAGGTTTGTGTGTATGGCTGCCTATCTGGTTCTCTCGCTTGCCTTTTTCTGCAGGATGCTGCAGTTGCAGAAGTCATCGATGTTTGTCTGAAGAAGGTAAATGGGCAGCTGATACTCTTACTGCAATGCAACTCTTACTGCAGTGCAACTCTTGCTGCAATGCAACTCTTGCTGCAATGCAACTCTTGCTGCAATGCAACTCTTACTATAATGCAACTCTTGCTGCAATGCAACTCTTACTACCATGCAACTCTTACTACAATGCAACTCTTACTGCAATGCAACTCTTACTGCCATGCAACTCTTACTGCAATGCAAATCTTGCTGCAATGCAACTCTTGCTGCAATGCAACTCTTACTACCATGCAACTCTTACTACAATGCAACTCTTGCTGCAATGCTACTCTTACTACAATGCAACTCTTACTGCAATGCAACTCTTACTGCCATGCAACTCTTACTGCTGGTGTGTCTGTGGTAATCGACTTCGTTTGGCGTGCCCGCTTTTGAGGCAGCAGCTGCAGGTTGCTATTGTTGCCACGAGCGCTATCTGAATTATTGCCACTGCGTCTGGCTGTAGGGGGTTTCTTTCTGCTCCTTTTGAATGCTTCCCTGAATCTGTAGCTCCTGCTCTTTGCTTTCGCTTCATCTGCCGCTTGGCAGCTGCAGCAACGTCTCTTATGAGTTCTGTATTTCTTGACGCTGTTTCCAGTGTGTCTGTTAAAGTAGCAGTCTCTCCACCCGTGCTGGTAACCGGACTGCCCTACTTTTCAGTCACGTCTATCTTCGCGGGGAAGGCTCCGCATCATCCTTTTCGGCTAATTTTTGCATTTGTTTTTGCCCCTCTTCCATTCAGCAGACGGCAGAGTTGCCTGCACCCATGGCGCCTTTTTTTCTAAGCGTCCTTACACCTCTCTCTCTCTCTCTCTGTGTGTGTATGTCTGTGTATGTCTGTGTGTGTTTGTGTGTGTGTGTCTGTGTGTGTGTCTGTGTGTGTGTTTGTGTTTGTGTGTGTGTGTGTGTGTGTGTGTGTGTGTGTGTGTGTGTGTGTGTGTGTGTATCTGTGTATGTCTGTGTGTCTATCTCTCTGTCTGTCTGTCTATCTATCTATCTGTCTGTCTGTCTGTCTCTCTGTAAATATATACATATATATATATATATGTGTATATGCCTCTTTGCGTTTCTGCTTGAATGCGCAGAGCTGTCAGTCAGTAGAGTTCTTGGCGGAAGCAGCTCGTGCAGTGCTGCATTCTGTCTGCTGCTTCGCTTCGGAAGGCAGGACCTTTTCTGCCTTTTGCACCGCTACAGCGAATGCGTGCGTTGTCTTCCTCCTGCGTCTATGGTTGCTGCCACTATTGCTGCTCTCTATTTCTGCTTTTCTTTCCTCCCTTCTACTGTCTTGCCTGCTATCCCTCCCCCCCTTCCCCCGAGCGATTGCCGCTTGTGGTGCTGTTGTTGCTGTTGCTGAGACTATTTAGAGGTGCCTTGCGCCCAGCTCTCTTTCTGTGCGGTTGTTGCAGGAAACACCAGGGAGCTCGCTGTGTTGGCGTGAGCTGTCTGGCGTTTTTAATCGACAAATATCGAAGACGGCCTCCTGATTTGATGCCGCTGCTGGAGCTGTTGCTGCAGGTGGGTGAGGAGGGAAGGGGGGACAGAATAAGCGGGGATAAGAGGGGGGAGGGGGGAATAAGCGAGGGGGAGTTGAGACTCCGCCTGTTGGGTGTGCAGCTAAGAACGCCTGTTGGGTGTGCAGCTAAGAACGCCTGTTGGGTGTGCAGCTAAGAACGCCTGTTGGGTGTGCAGCTAAGAACGCCTGTTGGGTGTGCAGCTAAGAACGCCTGTTGAGCAGCTCGTTTTACAGCTTTGGCGCTGTCTTCTGCTGACACCTGTCTGTTGCGCATTGCTTTCTTGAAGGAAGCTCAACATGTTCTTCGTCGGTTGCTGTGGGAAAGGTTTAAGCTGGTGATGCATTTAAGAAAAGTTTCCTTGTGTTCTGAGGCGTCGTGTGCAGACTTCTAGCGAGGCCTCCTCCGAGCTGCGGGCTGCTTCCCGCGTTGCCTTATGGCTGCTGCTTGAGTAGGGTGCTAAAGCTGCAGCTGGGTAGCTCATGTGTGCTCGCGTAATATGTGCATTTGTCTCGATTGTGGCAAAGGGCAGGGAGAAAAGGGATGGAGAGAAGGGAGAAGAGGCGTTCCCGAGGTTTTTGAGGCTTCTGTTTGAACGTGTTCCTTTTTTTCCGTGATGTGCAGCGTCACGGATGCTTCGGACTGGCGTGGCATTGCTCCTGAGCAGCTGAAAGCGGTAAGTCGAGCAGCCGTGTGCTTCAACGCGGTGCCCCTCCCTTCCCTCTGTCTACGGTCTGTATGTACAGCATCTGCGGCGGGGGAAATTTTAGGAGCTGCCTGCCATGAATTTAGGGGCTTTTCTAGAATCGTTTTGAGGGTAGATGGGGGGAGGGAGGGAGAGGGAGAAAGGGGAAACAAAGGCTGCTTTTCTTCTCAGCAGCCTTTGTTTGCCAGCGCTTCGGGTCGTTGTTACCAACGGCGGTGCCTTTCTTGAGTGCATGCGTTGCTCTTCGACGTTCGCAGACGAGGAGTGCAGCATCCCGTGTGACAGAGGTTGAGCTTTCGCTTGTTCTGCAAAACGTTTGCTGCTGTTCCCTCATAGATGCCGAGCCAAAGGGTAGGCCAGCCAGTCCCCTGAGCCTCATTAAGAGCACCCCACACAAAAAAATTGCCGTCGATTCGGCTGCACACTGCACGCGCATTTATCTCCGGGGCAGGAGAGAGAGGAGGCATCGCGCGAGACGATAAAATACACGGACTGCCTAATAGTTAGACTGCAAACGGAGGAAGCGTGCTGCAGTAGAAGCAGCGGCTTCTGCCACAGTTTCTAGTTCCGTTTCTTCATGTGTAGCCCTCCCCCGCGGCGAAGGCTGCATGCAATTTGTGTTTACACGGCAAACGCAACTGTCAAAACACATGGGGCCTGTCCGCGAATACGGATGGCTATGCGTTTCGGGGTGAATGGGGGGGGTGGGGGGAGGGGAAGGCTGTTTGTCCACTGCGCGCTTTTGCAAGTGTCATGATGAATGTTTTTGTTTCCTCCCCCCCCTTCCTCACCTTACTTTTCATGCTAAATATGCTGCCCTTCCCAGGCGCTCTCCATGCTGCTTATAGGCCAGTCAATGGGTGGCACAATGGCGAAAAACTTGTCTCTCTTTGCACATGCTTGTTTCTTGGGAGTCGCCCTCTTGCTGATCGGTGCTATATATATATACATATATATGTATATATTTATTTATGTATATATAGCCTACCTGCTCCTCTACGCTTTTTTGCGCGTTGCAGCGCCGCACGGGAGAGGCACCGCAAGCTCGTCACCTAGTTTTCGATGAGAAGATCATCGAGATATCCGAGAGAGAAGCGAGTAAGAGGGCACTGCAGAAGATGTGATGTGGGCGACACATGCACAGCGGACAGCCAAGCATGCGCAGCTACGCTAGAAGTGTGCGCGATAGAACGCGCACAATGTTGGCACTTGGCTCGCTTGACACCGTGGACGTCCCCCTTCTTTCACGCCCCCTTCCTGCCTCCTTTCTCGCCAAAAAAAAACTTTTTCACCCCGCGTACGCAAATAGGCGTAATCGACCACTCCTGCGAAGGGCTGAGACAGACCATACGTAGCGTACTGCAGACGCCAAGTCGGGGAGCACCCCTTCGCACGTGACAAAATGAGGCGTAATAACGACCCTATAGACATTGTCACGATGCAATTCAAAACCGATTTCAGTTATTTGTTTCGCGCATAGGAGACAGTCAAAGCGCTTCAAAAATCGGTCTCTCGAGGCATCTATCTCCGGTGCCTCGAGAGCAGACACCACCTACCTAGGCCTTCTCTGCCCTCCTCCCTCTTATACTCCCCATGTATGGCGGCTGCATGCGGAAAACGCGGGCTTTAAGAAGGTCTGCCTGAGCGTCGCAGCCCTCGCTGTGCAGCCGCAACACTAAAGTCTGCCGGCGCACACACGTGCACACGTGAGCGGCGAGCTATTTTTATCACACAAAAGAGTGCAACGAGAAAAAACAAAGGCAGTCTAACGACAGAGCACCCCTCTGCGCACGGATACAAAAAACGCGGGGAGGTGGTACGAGAGACCCCCGCCCCCCCACACGCCAAGGCAGCAGTCCAACGCCGCCTTCCCTCAAATTCACCTTTTACAAGGCATCTCGCCAGCCTGTCTGTGTTTACCCCTACTTGCGCGGCGGCCTCCTTCACGTTCGTGAAGAGCTGCGCGTTTGCATACTTCTACGCACATTGCTGCCTACCTCTATATATATTTAGGGTGCCACAGACGTTGAGAAACCCATGAAACCACACACTGCATGCGCGCGTGTGGAGTTCGCATGTGTAGGCTTCATAACCACTCGCCACCATACGTGAGGGCTGCATAGGTGGAGAAGCGAGAGCGCGCAAACGCACTGATAGTCCGGCGCACTGGCAGCGAGGCGACAGGAACAAGCCGATGGCTGTTAAACGCATGCAGCCAGGAGGGCAGAGGAAGCAGCTCGGCGCCCCTCTGGTAACATTATGCGCAGCACGTCTGCCGTCACGTCACGAGTGCCTCCCGCCTCCGCAGTGGACTCTATGCCTTGAGACTGACTCTCTTTCTTGGCTGCTGTCTACAGGGAGGTGCGAAGTGACCCCTCTGCAGGCAAGGGGTGTGGTGTAAGGCCCTCGCCGCCTCGTCAGAAGGCGCTTATTTTTTGAGGAAATCCCTGCTTTCTCATCCCTCCCTACACATTTAGGTACTATGTCGTTTAAAATGCATCTATGTACGTGCTGCAGAGGGACGCTGCCCAGCGTCTCCTCTGCTCCGTCCTAGACGGCTTTTTCTTGCAGTTACGACAAGTGCGCGCGCTGCAGCGGCTCACCCCCCATTTCGCCGCCTGCTCACTAGCGAGTTCGTGTGTTGGGGGGTGGGTGGGTAATGCACGAGCTTTGTCGCAAGGCCGTGAAACCGCTGCAGCTCGACAAAGGCATGCGTGCCTTCCGACAAAAAGCCGGCGCTGTGGCGAACCTCCTCGTACAGCACTAGGTCCCACGGGGCCCCCAACACCTCCTCTGCCGTCAGCTGCAGGAAAATGCCGTCAAAAATCGAATGCCATCAAGAACCAAACGCCATCAACGAACGTTGCCAGGATAGCGCGGCTGCAGATACATATAGTGCCGGCGTCTGCAAGTGGCAGCAGCGCAGCAACGACCCCTCCCTCCTCCCTTGCTCTGTAATGACGACTCAACAGCAGCACCAAGCGCAGCATGAGCATCCGCAGAACACCCCATAACCAGCAGCAGCAGCAGCAGCAGCAGCAGCAGCAGCTCACACGCTTGTTGTAAAAGTCTGCGATGATCTCCCGAACGCAAGGATCTTTTCGAGAGGCCGCAAGTGTCACGTGATCGACACGCTTCTGACGCAGGCGATGTATGTGCTGCGGCACCATCCTCTGCAGCAGCATTTGCACCATGCCCTGCAAGACTGAACACTGCAAGGGCAGCAAGACGAAGCCGTCCGCTGTAGACACCACACGCGGAACGCCATGAAGCGGCCGCTGCCGTTCTTGCCCGCATGCAGAGACTCCCGCCGCCGCCTCCTCCTTCGCTTGTTCCGCCTCCAAGTAGGCTGCTAGCTGCTTCAGCGTCTCTTGGAAAGCCCCTATATCCTTACACTCGAAAAAGCCCGTCACCGAACAATGCAGCCTGTAGCAGTGCGTGTCATCTGCGCCAAAGGCGGCAGCCGCTTCGCTTCGCAAACGGGAGAGACGCGTCTGAAGGCGACTTCCGGTCCCTGGCTCCAGATGCAGAATAAAGCGTTGCTGCGGAGGCAGCTGCAATGCGTTGGTGGCTGGGGAGGCGTCGAGGAGACTCCCTCCTATCTGCTCTCCCTGCGCGCAAACGGAGGACTGCCCCCACAAGCTTTCAAGAAAACCCCTCCTCGGGAGGCTTTTTTCTTTTCAATTAGAAGCCTTTCCAATGCCCCTCTTTGCCTCGCCTTTGCTGGCTGCTGCAGCAGCCGAGGGAGAATCAGGAGGGGGAGGGAAGGAGGGGAGGGAAGGAGGGGAGGCCTCATATCCTGCACACACACCTCCTGCAGCGGTTCGAAAGCTGCAGCCGCGGCAGCAGCTAGAGCCTGCCCTTCTCGACAGTCGATCGTCGACGAAGGAGAGAAACACGTCCTCGAGGAGAGCACACGGACCGCCATTCGTATGCCTGCCAACAAGATTCGCGGGTGTGCAGACAAGGAAGGGGAAGAAGATCCATCGAGCATCTCCCTTGCAGCGCACCCCCAATCTTCGCGAGCAGCGTCCTGCGACTCCCGCGAAGGGGGAAAGCGCAGCAGCTGCAGCTGCTGCTGCTGCTGTACCCTCGTGAGATGCATGTGCGATGTCGTGCCGCCAGTGCCAAGAGTGCTGCAGCAGCGGCGGAGGCTGTGGCTGCGAGGATCGCTGCTCGCCGAGGATGGCGCGCAACTGCCAAGGGTCTGTCCGTGCCGATCTAGGAAGCCGTGCGGGTATAAAATCGCCGCGTGTAGGCTGCGCAGCTATTGTCGCTGGCTTTGCATGCGGTGCTGAAGCTGCTGGGAACGCACGCAGAGAAGGGAGCACAGTATGCGCAGTTCGAGGAGGTGCAACGCAGTCCCTTCGGCTACAGAGCTCTGCGGCAAACACAGAGTGCAGGGGGGCGGCCTGTAGTATCCGGCGGGGGGGGGAGTGCCCCTGCGCTGTGATCTCGCTGCTGCATTTTCAGACCAAGAGGAAGCGATGGAGAAGCAGAAGACGCGAGTTTTCTTGTCCGGAAGGCGCTTGCTGGAGGGAAGAAGGGCGCCGTGCGATGTTCGCGCCGCTGAGCTGGAAGCGTGGCAGGCCCTTCGCCTTCCCCGCCAGAAAAAAGCGTTCACGACGGATGTCAATGCGCTGCAAGGCGACGGGGGGTGCTGCAGAAAAGTAACGCTGCAAGCCTGCCGCCAGACATGCCCTCCCTTTCTCCCCCCTCCCCCCCGCAGGCAGCCAGGCTTCCTGCAGAAGAGCGAGCAGCCGTTCGGGAAGAGGCCGCGCGGCTGGCGATGAAGTATATGCAGAAGAAAGCGAGTTTCAAGATTCCGATCAATCGAAAATCGCCTCTACGGGCCGATGCTGCATGTACTAGCAAGGAAGCTCTAGGACGGCACGGCGACACGGCAGCTCAGGGATGAGCGGCACACCACCCGCCCTCCTAGCGCGTCTTCCCTAAGAACTTGCGCCATGGCCGAAAAAATGCCCACTGATTTCAGCATAAATCCGCAATATACACCTGGTGTAGGCTTTTATTTCACGGGACTGCGCAGAAGCCAAGCCAAGCCGCCGAAACTCTCACACATCCTGCTCTGCACACCTGCAGCCGCCTTCAGCCCTGTGGGGGGCGGAGTAGCCCAGCTCCTGGTCAGGGTGGTGTTTATTCGGCGATAAAGCCCAAGCACAGCGCTCGCATTGCACGCAAATTCTAGAAATAGACATGCCTAGAACAGCTATTCATATGCTTGAACACACGTGTGCGCGGGTAGTGTGCTGGGGCGGGGCGGAGGGTGCCGCTTGCCGCCCCCCTCCTCCCCTTCTCTCAGACTTGCAAAGCGCCTTCCTGTAAATTGCTCGCGAATCTCGCCTCATAGCAGCCTCCACTAATGAAACCTTAAAGTACACTCGCTGCTGGTGAGACTGCATCTTTGGCTCTGGCTTTGCCTGCAGCTACAGTCAACACGATAATCACACGCCTTACGGGCGTCAATGGACGCGGCATCATTACACCAGTTAGCGCATACGCCTCGCCATGATCGAAATACGCTGTATCAGCGCCTGCTGCCAGGCAGCTTAGTCGTTTGCCAGTGTGTCGTTGTGCTGACACGGCGGTGCACTTTTTCCTGCCGAACAAGGGCGGTGACAGTCCGCAGGAAAGCGCAGCCGCAAGCCAAACACGTGTTTTGTTGAATGCGCTTCGCCGCACCCAGGACGGTAGAAAGGGCCTTTGTAGAGCACGCAGTGCTGGATTCAGCCGCTTTAGCATGGGCACGATGCACAGGATTCTACGTACAGCCGCATCCATATCCACTTTTTCTTACGTGATAGTTAAGATTCCTTAGGAATGCGCAGAATAGGGATTTCTCCGTTTCGCTGTTCGTATGGGCTGCTTGTTGCCGCAAAATATTTCGCTCACGGACAGAAAGTATTTCAGGGGTGTTTGTGTGCCCGTAAGCTGGCGCTTGCTAGGGGCAACTAGCTGCGAGAGCTCAAAGCAAGCTGGAGTGCAGCCATGCCTCTGCACTCCAGCTCGCTCTCCCTCTCTCTTGATACCCGAAAGCCGAAGAGTAGGTGATAAATGCAGGAGGAGGGTGGGGTTGCTGCTGCTGTCGTCCTGGAGAGACCCTTCAAAGTGTCTGTAAGTCTTGCATGTGTATTTTTAGAGGCGAACTTACATTGAACTCGCACATCAGCACATCAAGCTGAGAATTAGTAGGTAATAAGTGCAGGAGGAGGGTGGGGTTGCTGCTGCTGTCGTCCTGGAGAGACCCTTCAAAGTGTCTGTAAGTCTTGCATGTGTATTTTTAGAGGCGAACTTACATTGAACTCGCACACCAGCACATCAAGCTGAGAATAAGGAAAGTGTTGACCGCCCCCTTTTTCTCTGTGCGTGTGTTAGCCTATTTTGGCAGCGTAGCTGTTGAGTTCGATGCAGAAGCAGGCACAAGGTTAGATTCCAGTGCGCTAGACGCTATGTACCGCTAGCTATGAACGCCCGGAGGACTATGTCTAATGACGGTGCAGCTGCGCACACCCAAGCAAATCTTCTCCCCTCCCGTCTGAGCGCGTAAAGGGCCGGCCCTTTAGCAGGAGGAAGAGGGGGAAGCTTTTTTGTTGAGACGTCCTCGATGCCTTTGGGGTTTGGAGCTTGTTTGTATGGCATCTGGAGTGTCTGCACGCAATGTCTCCCCACAAAGGCCTCAAAGGAAGCGTCTGGTGGTACGGGGTTGGCGTAGGTACCGAAGGGCCTGTTAAAGGGGGCGATAGCTGGACTCACGAGCTTCCTAAAATTGTATGCCCATAGCCAGAAGGCGCCTCGACAGAGGCTGCTGATGTCTGCGACGGCTCCTGGCGATGTAACGCGAGAAGGCTACATCTCGATATTCTTGCTGCTGGAAGCTTTGCTGCAGCCTTTTCACGGCGTACATGAGCCGCAGGAAGACCCCACAGGGTGGGGGAGAGTACACAGGCTTCCCACTAAAAGTCAGGTAGTGGTATTTCCTTAGAATCATGGCGCAAAAAGACGGCGTCTAATGCGCTATCCGATTGCGTATTCCAGAAAACTTAGTTCGCCGTCTGCATATCCAGTATGAATTGGAACAGGCAAACTGCATAGGTGCCTTTTTTGCGCTGAATGAAGGGTTGGACGAAAGAGATGCGTGAATCAAGAGATAGGGAGGTGGTACTGCGTGTGTGTGTATCATGGATGTACGCCTGTCTATTTGTCTATTTGTTTGTATGCATCTGAGTGTGTGTAGTTAAAACTCTGGAGTTACAGGATGTTTTGGCGAAGCTCAGTTTAAAGTCTTTGAGGACAGCACCCACCTACGCAGCAAGCCTTAGAGGCTGCTGCTTCTGCTGCAGCAGGAAGGAGTTTTTACATACTTGCTGCCCCTACGGCAGACAGCAAAGTGCTGCAGCAGAGGTTCTCAGAGCGCGAGAGGCCACGCCAGAGACACGCGAGACTGTAGGAATACGAAGCCCATCCATCATCAAGCACCTTCACTGCTGCTGCTCGCGGGGGGTTGCTGCAGTGCAGCAGAGAACGTGTTTTCCTTGGCAAGAGCTGCAGAGGGCGGAGAATTCCCACCTGCGACAGCTGGTGCCACTACGTCAACAATGCCTCCCGTCACTGACGCGGCATCGGATGCCCCCGTCTGCTGCTGATCCTGCCACGGCTTGGCAACTGCTCCTTCTGCTCCTGCTGCTGCTTCTGCCCCTCCTGCAGCGGGAGATGAAGGGAGGAGAGCACCTCCCGAGGCAGTTGCCGCGACAGGAGACGTGGCAGCTGCTCCCGTCGGAGACGGAACGGCAGTGTCTGAGTCTCTGCCCTCACTGCGCCAGTCAAACGCAATACAGCCGTCTACAAAAGGGAGGGGTATTTCCACGGCATCTGCTGATGCTGCCAACACCCCTGCCGACGGCTGCCCTCCAGACAAAGGATTTCCAGCCGCTGCTGCTGCTGAACGCGCGCAGCGCTCGCGTCTGCTGCTGCGTTCCACTGGCAAGGCAGCTGCCCCACTGCTGCCGCTGCTTCTGCTGCGCGGAGACACAGGCCGTGTTGCTGAGGAACCTACTGCTACTGGCGCCGCTGCAGCGACGGTGGTTGAAGCAGCAGTAGGAGCTTTCGCTCCTCCCGCTGCCGCTGCTTGCTGGTGTCTGGATGTTCTAAAGCGCTTCACAGGGGCAGAAACGCTGCTATCCTGCTGGTGCGTCATCGGAGCACTTCCTGGAGCGACGGCAATCGGCGTGTGTTGCTGTGGCTGTTGTTGCTGCTGGTGCAGCTGTTGTTGCTGGTGCAGCTGTTGGTGCTGCTGCTGGTGCTGCTGCTGCTGTTGCTGCTGGTGCTGCTGGCTGTGCTGCTGCTGCGGCGAAGCGGAAGTCTGTGCATCCTTGAGCTTCCTGTAAACTCCCAAGTGCCTCTGCCGCAAGTGCCGCCTTACAGCAAACGCCCACTCAAGAGGCCGTACACTCCAGCGCCCTTGCATGAGCGCTTGCATGTCTAGATCTGGCTGCAACAGTTCCACAACGCCTGGCGCGAACATGGGAGCCTGCTGCTGCTTCTGCTCTGCTGCTGCTGCAGCGGCTGTTGCTGCCGACGCCCCGGATCCGTCTCCTCCCGCAGCCGCTTGCTGCGCAGCAGCAGCAGCAGCAGCAGCTGCTGCTGCTGCTGCTCCGGCAGCAGCGGCGGCTCGGGGAGGCCTCCCACGTCGCCGCTTGCAGTAACTCGCTACGGAAAAGACGGTTGGAAGCAGCTGCAGGTCCATGGGAATATAGAAAACGGCGTTGCGAGCGAAGGCAGCACTCGTTGGGGAGAGTCGCAGTCGCGTCGCCATGTCGAAAATCCACCCGATGTCTGCTGCTGCTGCTGCAGCTGCAGCTGCAGCCTTTTTCGTGAGGACGGAGGGCGAAGCCTCCACTGCAGCAGCAGACGCACCAGCGCCTGTTGCCGTCCGACAGCGAGCTGATCGCTTCATCGGCTGCACGAGTTGGTGTTGTTGCTGCTGCTGCTGCACGAGTTGGTGTTCTTGTTGCTGTTGCTGCTGCTGCTGCGCGAGTTGGTGGGGTTGCTGCGGAGCTCCTCCTACAGGCCCATGGTGCTCTGGAGACGCCTGCGCGTCTTGCTGCGGCTGCGGCTGCTGCTGCTGCTGCGGCTGCCGCTGCTGCTGCTGCTGCCGCTGTTGGTACTCCTCGAAAGCAGCAGCAAACTTCTCCGGGAGCGGCAGCACCCGAGGCACCACCCATACCCATAGCTGCTGCAGCAGCACGTGCAACGCGTCTTGAGGATGCACATCGTAGTTGAGTCGATATCGACAGCACCAGGCACTTGTCGTTTCCACGAATCCATCCGTAAAGTAAAAGAGTCGCACGCCAACAACAGCAACCCCCTGCGCCTGACGGCGCCCTTGCATTGGACGCAAGGCGAGCTGCTGCTGCTGCTGCCTGCTGCTGCTGCTGCTGCTGCCACTGCCACTGAGGCTGCTGCAACCGCCACTTGCCCCCTGGTGTGGCGAGACTTTGTACCGCGAAGCATCCTTGCGCGCATAGCAACTGCAAGAAGGAGCCGTCAAAACGTCCAAAACCAACGCATCATGCAGCTCCCAGCTGCCCCCCTCCACAGCCACACATACAACTGCGCCTGGCCACACATCGGTGTGACGCGCCAGCCCCAATTGCTGCTGCTGCTGCTGCTGCTGCTGCTGCATGCATGCATGCCCCCCAGTGGTCCCCCCCCCCAGTCCGTCTGCCTCGCCACGAGGTCGTCGTGGCATCACCGGAGTCGGGCGAAGACGCCAGCAGCCGTTGCGAGGCTCTGTCACTGGCACGTTGGGAGGCACAAAATTTCGAACTTCCACCTCGGCTCGCTGCAGCACCAACACGCGACAGTACACCACACCACAGACGCGGCGTCACGGAGGCACCACGCTCAGAAGCGCAGGCGCAGCTGCCCATTCATGCGTAGCAGCAACCGCATTCATGCGTAGCAGCAACAGCATTCATGCGTAGCAGCAACAGCATTCATGCGTAGCAGCAACAGCATTCATGCGTAGCAGCTACAGCATTCATGCGTAGCAGCTACAGCATTCATGCGTAGCAGCAACAGCATTCATGCGTAGCAGCAACAGCATTCATGCGTAGCAGCAACAGCATTCATGTGTAGCAGCAACAGCAATCATGCGTAGCAGCAACAGCATTCATGCGTAGCAGCAACAGCAATCATGTGTAGCAGCAACAGCAATCATGCGTAGCAGCAACAGCAATCATGCGTAGCAGCAACAGCAATCATGCGTAGCAGCACAAGCAGCAGCAGAAACACCAACAGCGGTGCAAGACATACGTGTTGTGTCGCATCATCTATCCAGTAAGACACGTGAAGGCGCTGGTGCTGCTGCTGCGGCTGCATGTGCTCCGGTGGAGCAGCAACAACCTCAGCATCCCACCATGCAATACACCCCCCGTCCTCCAAAGAAAACGCCACTTGAAGCTTCATGCCTGCACGCCAAACATCACGATACCGACCATAACCACCCTGGTCACCACCACCCTGGTCACCACCACCCAGATCACCACCATTATCACTATAAGTATAGCACCATTATCACTCTACTTCCATCATCATTATCACTAGAAGTATAGCACCATTGTCACTGTACTTCCACAATCACTATACTTCCGCCATCATTCCCACAATACATCCACCATCACGATCACAATAATTGCAGCACCATTATCACTATAATTATAGCACCATTATCACTCAACTTCCATCATCATTATCAAAATAATTACAGCACCATTATCAATGTACTTCCACCATCATTCTCACAATACTTCCACCATCATTATCAAAATAATTACAGCACCATGATCAATGTACTTCCACCATCATTATCAAAATAATTACAGCACCATTATCACTATACCTCCACCATCATTATCACTATACCTCCACCATCATTATCAAAATAATTACAGCACCATTATGCCTCCACCATCATTATCAAAATAATTACAGCACCATTATCACAACCACCAGGATCACCACCATAACCACAACCCCACCATCACCACCCAATCAGCGGCCACCCCTTCTTTCTCTGACGTCGGTGCATCTAAGCCCTCTCTGCATGCAAAATGTGACTTCCAAGCAAGCAGCAACGCCCTCCATGCACCCATCCACACGCCCTCCGCTGCTTGCCTGCCTGTCTGTCTGCATGCCCGCCTTTTAGCAGCAAAGAAGGTGGGCAGCGTCCAGAGCAAAAGCAACAGCAGCGCGCTCTCCGCGACACCTTACCTGCTTGCAGACTCTGCGGAAGAGCCTGAGTTCTATGCACAGCTTCCACGAGAGGCCTCAGTCTAAATTTGGAGACATCCTGATCGATGCGCTGCTGACTGTTTGCAGACAGCAGCATCTCTGCTTCCGCAAACTCTTCGACTTCCACCTGGCGCGCCATCCGGCTGCTGCCCCCTCTGCTGCTGGCGCCACCACACAAGCTGCTGCTGCTGCTGCTGCTGTTGTTGCCCTGCTGCTGCTGCTGCTGCTGCGATCCCCACTCGCCGCCAGGCAGTGCTGTGCCGCCTTCGAGCGCCGTCTTCGCAAAGACTGCACCGCCAAGGGCAGACGCTGGTGAGGCAGAAGCAAGAGAGCTCGCCACTGAGCCTGCTGCAGGGGCGACTGACGTGCTGTTGCGGCGACTGACTGCGTAGTAAGCAGCAGCAGCAGCAGGCCCTCTACATACATGGACGCGAAAACGCTTCTTCCTCAGTTGGGCGTTCCTGTCAATGCCTCCACAAACATACCGTGGAAAGGCTGCTGCAGCACAGCTTCCCAGGTGGAAGAACGCCTCCCTAGGGAGGGGAGAAGCGGCCACCCCGCCGCTTTTCGTAGCTGTTGCTGCAGCTGCATCTGCAGCAAAAGCTGCCGCGAAGGCAGCGTCTTCAGAGAAGTCTACAAGTCGCCGTCGCATAACGCGCCTTCGCTTCTGCTGCGGCTGTTGCTGCAGCAGCAGCAGCTGCTGCTGCTGCAGCAGGAGCTGCTGCTGCTGCTCCCCATCGCTCCCCAAGGCCGTTTCCTGCTTTACGCCCAAAGACGCCTGCTGCTGCTGCTGCAGCTGGTGCTGCTGCTGCAGCTGCAGCTGGTGCTGCTCTGTCATGGAAGAGAGCACCGAGGCGACATTTCCTGACGCTGCACCGAAGCATTTGAGCCGCAAGCGAGTTGGCTCGCCTCCTAAAAAGGCCCCACTATTGTTGGTGTTGTTGTTGCTGTTGGCGAAGGCGGAGACAGTGGCAGCCTCGCCGCTTCTTGCACAGCTCGCCAACTGCTGGTGTGGCTCGTGCTGCTTTTGCTGCTGCTGCTGCTTTGGCAACGCCGCAGTGTCTGTCGGGAAGTGCGCTGCGAAGGAGGAAGATAGCTCTGGGCCTGGCTCTGAGGCACCACCGGCAGCAGCAGGTGCAGCAGCACCAGCAGCAGATGCTGCAGCAAGCGATCCCTCGGCGGAGGCGCAAAGTCTGACCCCCCCGCCTCCCCCAGCTGTCGTTGCTGCTGCTGCTCCCCCTCCTCCTCCTCCAGCCGCGGAAGCAGCAGCAGCCGCTGCTGCAGCAGCAGTAGAGAGGCTTCCACATTCTGTCTCGCTGTCGAGAAGCACGCGATCGGCAAGGCCTAAACTTCTCGGAACGCGCGCAGCAGCGGCTGCCCTCGCAAGAAGCTTCGCGTGAAAAACAAACGGCGAATGCAAAAAGAAGAGAGGCGTGCGAACAAACGCCATTGCGCCTGCAACACACATGCAGAGCACCCTCTCCACACAGAAAGCTGCGGTGTCAAGCGTCTCTTATTAATCAGCGACGTGCAAAAATTCTTGTAGGAGACACACGCACATGCGCATGCAACAGCCGCGCACGGCACGGGTGACAAAAGCTCGAGGAAAAGGAGGCGAGAAGGAAGAATCAAATGAGGCAAAAGGCACAGATAATATAGAGCACTATATGTAGACAGAGGGAGATATACATATATATGTATATATAGACACACACACACACACACATATATATATATAGACAGATATACATATGCATATATATAGACAGATATATATAGATATGGATATAGACAGAGAGACGGGAAGAACGATGGACGTAGAGAAAGAAAGAGAGGCAGACAGACAGACAGACACACAGACAGAGACAGGCGTATACAGGTGCATCAAGAAGATGAGCAGACACAAAAAGTGAGCACTAGAAACCTCGCGAGTAGATGCGGCAGAGAGGAAGAACGGCATTCATGCCCCTGCTTGGCTCGGCGTGTGGGAGGCTGCGAGACAGCAGCGAGACTGTCTCTGCGCCTGCTCTTGGCCTTACTTCGCTTGTAGTTGATTTCCTGTTGCTGCGTCTTGACAACGGGAGGGTTCTGAGCCTTGTACAGACGCACAGTGCGTTTGAATGCGGCGAGATAGTCGAATTCCGTGCCTGGTGTTTGCGGTCGCTGCCCTTCTGGAAGCCTTGCTGCTGCAGCGGCTGCCTCTGCTGCGGCTAGACCCAGTTGCACGGCTGCTCCTCCGCTGCTGCTTCCTCCGCCGCTGCTGCTGCTGCTTTGCGGACTGCATCCCCACCGCAGCAGGAAGCGGAATTCTGCATTGGCGATGCGCAGCATGAGAGGCGCTGGAAAGGCCAGTGCCTCGCTGCAGAAGAACGAATCCAGCTCTGCCCTCCGACACAGGGAGAACCACGCCTGAAGACGCAGCGACAGCGAGATGCACGCACGCAGAAGCAGGCAGTCAGGCGTGCATGCAGAGGCAGGCAGCACATCCATCCGCTGCATGAAAAGGGCTTTGAAGGCATGCAAGCATGCATGCATGCTTGCATGCCTACAAGGCCGGGTGTGTTGCGCGTTCCTTCCCTCTCCGCAAAAAGGCGCAATTGGTGGGGGGTGGATGTGCAGAGGGACGGCAAAAAGCACGAAGAGGACGCAGAATTCGCACAAAAAGCGCAGAAAAAGCGGCAGTAGCGCCAGCATGCATGCATGCGTGCATGCTGGCAGACACAGACTTTAGACGCGAAAGAGGTAGCTCGCGACGTTGGCGACTGCAGACACGACGACAGCCGACTACTGCAGCCTGCCTCGCAGCAGTAGGCGACAGCGCCTTCCCGAGGCGCCTTTTCTGCGGGAGGCAGCAGGCAGACGTGGCAGAAAAGCCTTGCCAAAGTGTCTCTCTCTACAAGAAAACACACACACCTGTACACCCCAAGCCGCTGGACCGCTGCGCGGTTCTTTGAGCTTCCGATTCGCTTTCGAGGGAGGCAGACGCTGGAGACCAAAGGCATCGAGGAGCTGCGTAGACACTGCAAGAGCTGCACTCTGGTGACAGCAGGGTGTGTAGTGCTCTGCCTGCAGGTGATGCAGAGGGCGCAGCCATCCGCCCTCGCTGTACTGCTGAATCTGCTGCAGCTGTAGCTGGAAGGCTGTTTCTTGCTGCTGCTGCACGGGCAGCAGCAAGACGTCGGTAGAAGCAGCCACACGGCTGCACAGCTCTCTGTTGTACACACTCAGAAAGCGACAGCCTACAGCGCTGCTCTCCGCATCGTAGGTGCCCCCCTCAACTCCCGCGAGGCTGCTGTCGATCTGCCGAAAGACACGACTGCAGCAGCTCGAGCTGCTGCCGCCAAGAGAATGACTCCCAACTCCCCCCGTCGCGCCCCCCCCTACGCGGCTGCTGCTGCTCGCTCCCTGAGGAGTCGCTCCCTCTCCTGCTGCAGCTGGTCGATGCCACCGCATCTGCGAAGTACACTCCTCGTGCGCAGCAGCCGCTCTGAAGCGCGTTCTGCCTCCTCCTGCACCCACACCTCCAGCAGCACCCCCCCCCGCACCACTTGTGCACCCTGCTGGAGCTGCCTGACCATCAGCCCCCCAATCCGCAAGCTGCTGCTGCTGCTGCTGCAGTATGTGCAAATGCTGCAGATGCGCATGCGGCTGCTGATGCAAAGAACCCCCTCCCGAAAGAGAGGCACACAAGTCGGCGCAGGGAGGGGGCAACCCTGCAGCGAGGATCCTGCGCTTCTTCCGCTGCTGCTGCTGCTGCTGGCAATACAGCACGTTGCTGCCAACGCAATCCCCTCCAGCTCCCAAAATGTGCTGCCACATCTCCGCCGCCGCTGCATGCGCCTCGCGACTTGGTCTTGACAGCAGAAAAGAGGGAAGCGGCACGTCAAGATCGCACAAACGACCCCCCACACCCCTCAGCATCTCGTGCAGCAGTCGCTTCTCCCCCTTCTGCTTCTTCCGCTGCTGCTGCTGCTGCTGCTGCGCCTCCGCCTCTAATTCTGCTGCTCCCGCAGCAGCAGCCGCGTAGCTCCCCCCCATCAACAGCCGCTCCAACAGCGCAGGCTGCCAAGGCTTCGCCAAATAACAAAAGCCGTGCTGGTCACTGCTGTTGCTGTTGCTGCTGTTGTTGCTGCTGCTGTTGCTGTTGCTGTTGTTATTGCTGCTGCTGTTGCTGTTGTTATTGCTGCTGCTGTTGCTGCTGTTGCTGCTGCTGCTACCCTGCAGTGCAGCTGACGCCTTGCTGGAGCTGCCTTCAGCCTCCACCATCGAGCAGGAAAGCACAGACGACACCTTGTGAGTGCTGCTATCCGTCCTTTTGTTGCTGCCGCTGCCAGCCTCCAGCTCCAACATCCACGTGAGATCATCTAGCTCCCAGTGAGGCAGTTGCTGCAGCTGCTCCGCAACCTTCAGCAGCAGCTGCATGCGCGCAGGACTAAGCCGCTGGGCAGCCTGCAGCAGCACGGCAGCCTCACTTGGCAATCGAGAACTGCCTGTCTGTGCTGCTGCTGACTCGTCTGCGTGCACATGCGGCAGCGCAGCCGCTGTCGTCTGCTTAGACAAAGCGTCTGCTGCAGAGGCTGCGCCTCTTTCGGAAACTCCCACCCTCAAACTTCCCCCCGTAAAAACGCTTGACGCCTCTCTTGAAGAGCAGTCTTGACAAAACCCAATAGAAACAGCTGCTTCCCCTGCGGTAGATATGCGCCTGCAACGGCTAGCTGCTGCTGCTGCTGCTGCCTCCACCGCAGCTTCTGCTCCTCCTGCTTCTACAGTCGCTCCCTCCTCTGCTGCTGCCAGCTTTTGCTGCTGCTGCTGCTGTTGCTGCTGCTGTTGCTTCGCATATCGACAGTGCACGGCTTTTCGGGGAGGCTGCTGGTGTTGCTGCTCATCTGGATCTTCTACCTCCTGAAGCGTCAGCCGCATCAAGCGTGTCTCCTCAGGCAGCAGCGGCTCCTCCGCAGCAGCTGCTGCAGCAGCCACAGCCTCTGGATCAATCAGCAAAGCCACGACTGCAGCACCGCAAGGATCCGCCCTTTCGCTGAGCAGCAGCACCTGCTGCTGCATTTGCTGCAGCGATAACAGCACATGATCAGCTGTCTCTGCCTCCAAATGAGCAGCCACCACACATGTGGGAGAAGTGCCAAGAAGAGCATCCCACCCTTCAGCTGTTTGCGGCAATGTGCTGTCTTGCTGCTGCTGCTGCTGCTGCTGATGTCGAGACCAGTCGATCAAACATCGCGGACTAAAAGGGCTTTCGCCTGCCGCTGCTGCACAGCTGCTATTATTATTATTATTATTATTATTATTATTATTATTATTCGTATTGCAGTTGCTGCTGGTGGCACTATGACTGCAGGCGTTGCTGCTGCTGCTGTTGCTGCTGCTGCTGTTGCTGCTGCTGCTGTTGCTGCTGCTGCTGTTGCTGCTATTATTGCAATTGGTGGTGTTGTTGTTATTATTATTATTACTACGAGATGCAGCAGCAGCCCTAGTAACACGAGGAGGGACAGGTGGCATTACTCTTCCCCGCAAGCGCACACGATGCATCTCTTGCTGCTGTTGCTGCTGCACATCTTGTTGTTGCTGTTGTTGCTGCTGCTGCTGCGACTGCGACTGAACGAGGGCACCTGCCTTGTGCTCATACGGAGAAACAGGCTGCTGCTGCTGCTGCTGCTGCTGCTGCTGCTGCACGTCATCTTCCTGTGTCTCGTGATGCTCATCTGCTGCAGCATCATACCACTCTTGCTGGCGTTCATCTTCCTCAGCTGCCACATGGGTAGCCTTTCTTCGCCTGCGGAGAGTCAATCGCGTTGTACGTCTGCGCTGCCTATTACCAGATGCTGCTGATGCTGATGCTGCAGATGCTGATGCTGCAGATGCTGATGCTGCAGATGCTGATGCTGCAGATGATGATGCTGCAGATGATGCAGATGCTACTTCTACTCCTGCAGATGCTGCTCCTGCTCCTGCAGATGCTGCTTCTGCTCCTGCAGGTGCTCCTTCTGCTCCTGCGGATGCTGCTTCTGCTCCTGCAGATGCTGCTTCTGCTCCTGCAGATGCTCCTTCTGCTCCTGCAGGTGCTCCTTCTGCTCCTGCAGATGCTGCTTCTGCTCCTGCAGATGCTCCTTCTGCTCCTGCAGATGCTCCTTCTGCAGGTCCAGTAGAAAAAGCAGCAGCAAGCGAACTATCAGAAGCGATGGCAGGGGCGGTATCCGCATCGGGGAGAAGTGTTGCTGTGTTAGACGCAGCCGTTGCTGCACCTTTAGGGGATTGTGTTGTTGCTGCTGCTGCTGCCTGCCACGCAGACGCAAGCCTAATAGACAGAAGACGAGCCGATTGCTGCTCGCATGTGCTGCCAGGTGCAGGTGTATGGACAGCAGAGCTGGCAGCAGCAGCAGCAGCAGGGGGAGGAGCAGCAGCAGCAGGAGGAGGAGCAACACCTTGTGCAGCTGGTGAGGATACTGCCGTGGGCTGTAATTTTGCCGATGATGTTGCTCCTCCTCCTGCTGCTGCTGCTGCTGCTGCTGCTGCTGCTGCTGGGTGTGATGATGGTGCTAGCGACGATGTTGCTGCTCCTGCTGCTGCTGCTGAGTGTGATGATGGTGCTAGCGATGATGCTGTTGCTCCTGCTGCTGCTGCTGCTGGTGGGGGGGGTATTGCTGCTGCTGCTGCTTTTGCTGCTGCGTTCGCTGCTGGCAATTGTGCAGCTACGGCTTCAACTGAGGGAGGAGGTGCTCGCATCGCTGCTGGCTGTAGCTTCCCAGATTGAGCAGCAGCAGCAGCAGCTGCTGCTGCTGCTGCTGCTCTTGCTGCTGCCTCTACTACCACCCCGTTAGCAGCTGCTGCTGCTGCTGCGTGCTGCACAACCGTAGGTCCCTTAACAGCAGCAGCAGCAGCTGCTGCTGCTGCTGCCTTCCTCATCGCGGCAGCAGCTGCTGCAGCGTTGGCAGCAACAGCAGTCGATGAAGACAGACTTCGATGCGCATCTGGCAAAGTGCTTGATGCATGCGCAGGAGGAAATCCTAGCGGCTGCATATGTTGCAAAGCTCTGTGCTGGTGCCTTTGTTGCTGCAGCTGCTGTAGCTGCTGTCGCTGCTGTCGCTGCTGTTGCTGCTGCAGCCTTTGTTGCTGCAGCCTTTGTTGCTGTAGCTGTTGTTGCTGCAGCTGTTGTTGCTGCAGCTGCTGCTGCTGCAGCTGCTGCAGCTGCTGTTGCTGCAGCTGCTGTTGCTGCAGCTGTTGTTGCTGCAGCTGCTGTTGCTGCTGCTGCAGCTGCTGTTGCTGCTGCTGCAGCTGCTGCTGCTGCTGCCTGTAGGGATTGTGTTGCAGCCACGTCGTTTGCGGCTGCGACTGGTGCTGAAGACGTTGGGAAGTCACCAATGAGGCTGAGGGATGATGAGTTTGATGCTGCAGTGCATGCGGCGAAGAGGTGCAGGCTTGTTGCTGCAGCTGATGATACTGGATGTTTTGCTGATGCATTTGCTGTTGGTTACTACCCACAAAAAGAGAAGATCCTCGATGTTGAGTGTTGAGTTGCTGTTGTTGTTGATGCTGTGACTGCCGCTGCGGCTGTTGCTGCTGCATTGTGTGACAGTGCATCATCTGCTGTTGTAGCACCTTCTCCTGCAAGAACTGCTGTTGTTGCACAGGAGGCTGCTGCTGATTCTGATGCTGCGCAAACTGCTGCAACAGCCTCTGATTGTGGTTGTGATGCTGTTGTTGCTGTTGCTGTTGATGCTGTTGCTGCTGCTGGTGTGGCTGCTGCATATTCATTGTGAGGCGAGGCGATGCGTGTCTTCTACCGTTCCTGCATATATATGGTGTCTGTATACGTCTCAGCTGCCGGTGTTGCTGATTGGGCAGCAGGCGCTGCTGCTGAAGCTGCTGCTGCTGCTGCAACGCGCAGCGGAGCAGCTTTTCTGCTCAAGGGTTGCAATTGTAGCAGCCAGCGGCAAGAGCAAACGGGTGTGGGGTCATGTGCGCGGGCAAAGAGCATCACCAGATGAGAATTGTCATGGTGAGCTGCCGCTGTTTGTGCTGTAGCAGCCGCCGCTGCAGCGCAAGAAAGGAGCAGCGGCAGCAAAACAGTGCAACCTACCCGTTGCTGCTGCTGCCGCTGCTGCTGCCCTCCTAAGCATTTCACGGTGTCAAATACAGAAGCTTCTAAATGCCACGGTGCGCCTGGGGGCCTTTCAGAAAGAATCAGGCGTGCGAATGATGCAGCCGTTCTTGCTGCAGCTGCAGCAGCTGCTGCTGCTAAACTGCTGCTGCTGCTGTGCGTCGATGCAGCAGCAGCAGCAGTCTAGCAGCAGTCTAGCAGCAGCAGCAGCCAACGACGCTTTCTCTTGCTGCACAAATATCCGTTTGAACGCTGCAGCAGCAAAATAACATTGCGGAACCTCTCCGTGTTCGGAAGCGGAGAGATGCTCGGCGTGTATAACAAGTGTACCTCACTTTATGTGTTGCTTCTGCCTCTGCTGCCTACGCGCTGGGCAGCTACAGTGCGTTGTTGCAGTTAAAATGCTCTATCCCTCCTTAAAAGCATCACCGCAGCGTCTACATGGATTTCTATCCTCTGCACAGCTCGTCACGTTCGCCTTAGAGGCAGGCCGACCTCTTCGCTCTCCAGCGTGTCACTCGAAAACTGGTGTTTTCAGGGTTGGTTGCTGGAAGGTTTTAGGTGTTATTCGTTCGCATTTGCAAAGCGTCTTTAGGAGACAATAGTCAAAATCTGTGTGCGCGAATGCGCAAGAAGGTGTCTTGCAAATTCGTAGACCGTAATTAACGCCACACACTGTCTGCACATCTCTCACCGTAGGAGGAGAGGCACCGACCATGTGACGGACTGTGGCGCCCTTAACGCAAAAATACGCCTCCAACACCCATGTCTATTCGTGTCTTCTAGGGATTTTAGTGGAATACTCAAGCAATAGCACCAGGCACTCTCCCCAGCAGCAATACCACACAACACGACTTCGCCCACCCCTCTCAGCGGCAGCCACAGGCCACACCTGTTCCTTGCAACACGCACAAGCGCAGACGCGCCCCCTCTTACGCCTCTAAGTGCCGCCTCCTTGAAGCGATGCAGGGAAGCCAACGTATGGCAGACCAGCCTAGAGTAGCTTTGAGAGACCTATCTGTATGTGCATGAGTATCTGTGCATGTGTGTGTGTGTGTGTGTATCTATGGGCACCTATGTGAGCACGCGTATCCGTCTTTATGTACATCTGTGTATGTGTATGCGTGTACCGTATGTATGTGTGTATCTGTGCATGGGCATCTACGTGTGTGAGGCACCTCGCATTGTGGTCTAGCTGCTGGCTGCCGATTCGAGAGTGTCTTATATTGAGCAGACACTTCGTTCGCACGGGCGCCTTTATGGCCCTGCGACTTTTTATGCGGCTGTGCTCTTTCGAGGCACCTCCTCTCATCAGTTCCTGCAACGGGTAGATTGCCAAGCCCTTGATACCGACCCTAAGGGAAGCGTGGCTCTCAGCTTCCTATTGCATCCCTTTGGTGTCTGCTGCTTTTGAAGGCAGTGACCTCTCGAGGCGCTAAGCACTGGCTGTCTAGATGCCCAGACCCTTTAGACACTAGAAAATCTGGAGGGCCTTGTAGGCTGGCTGGCTCGAGCGTTGCCTCCTTCAACACCTCTAGGCCTTACTGTATGAGTATGCTTCATCTAGGGTCTGTGTAGGGTGACGCTATGCGTCGGAATCAATGCAAACTTATTCGAAAATTCTCAGGTACTTCTCAAAGAATTCCCTTCTACTCCTGCTGGAGCCTCGCAAAGTCATGAATATCAGGAGCGAGGGCCAGCCACGGTGCGTGTAGCTGCATCCTCTAGGTACCCCAAGCATGCACAGCTACTGGATACGCATAGCATCTAGCGCACATGCATGCAGACGCCATTATTGCGTCTTGGTGAATCGAGCTAGGTAGCAGGATTTCGTGGTTGAAAGGTTATACGAGCAGTCAGACAAAGCTTCTATTTCTATGTGCTCCTGATAGGCTGAGAGTTGACTCTTTGATCTGGCCGTTCGCTTGAGCGAAGCATTAGAGAGAAGGGGGAGCTAGTTAAACGCTACAACGGTAGACGCTGTGCGGTTAAGCGCTTCAGGCTCCACTATGCAACGGTGTAGTAAGGCTGCATGCTGGGTGCACTTTGAGGGCTAAACAACACCCACACACTCTGATTTATTTTTCGCTCACCCTTTGCCAGAGCACTATGAGCTGGAAGAGGGCAAAGAGGCGGGCAGGGGAAAAAGTCGCTTCGAGCAGAGACTTGACAGAGCTTTCCATGAAGCTCCGTATTCGGTTTGAAGCTAACTAAATGTCTTCCCAGGACTAGCTTTTGGCGGGATAGTATGCGGGAAGTGCAGAGGGTGTTGCGGCTTCGAGCGTCCGAGAGAAAGCCGAGGGAGCATAAGGTACTGGGAGACAGTGAGCTCAAAAAGACAGACTGACATAGAAAAAGGGTCAGAGCAAACGGGGCGGTCGACTAGGGTGTGAGAAAAAGGGCAAACGTTCGAACCCAAAAGAAAACCGCGCAAGGCTGTCTTTAAGAAGAGCTCCATTGCAATATCTTTAAGGAAGGAGCGACCCCAAAGCGAGTGTTATTAGCTGCCGGTAGAGGAGGGCAGGAAGGGGAGCATCCACGAAGGCCTATCAACTCGGCACAAATGGAGGGGCCTTTATGAGGGGCCGTTAGTCAGGCGGAGAAACACATTTACGCTGCCGCTGCTGTTGCATTTTCAGGGAGAACTTCTGTTCAGGAGGCTTTTGCTGAAGCGCGAGACTTGCGGGGAACCGCAGTGGCTGGTTTCTTAAATCCATAAGGCGCCTCCTGCCTCGAAGGGAGCTCCGCTGTTGCAACCTGTAAAGGCCGGCTGTCGGGGGATTCAAAACTCCTTGCTCCGCATGTGCTGCTGTAGACATGCCAACAACGCCTCTTTTGACTCTGTCGAAGAGCTTCTCCGAGCCACACTGCCTAAGGCCAATCCTGAGGAACCCCTAAAAGCCTCCGCTCTCCCTGTACAGCTTCCGCTGCCTTTATGAAGCTCTAAAAGACGGCCTAGGCGTCCAGGGGAACCGGTAGCCTGCCAAATAATCCTCCTGCGAAGGAAGGAGTTGCTGCGTCTTTGTCTGCAGTGCTAAGTGGGTGCCCGCAGCGCCGCGCGCATGCCCATGCCGAAGGGAAAGAAGGTCTTCGGTGGTTCTTCGGAAGCACCCAAAGAGGTCTCTTGCGGGGCCTTAGGCTGGCTTCCTTCGATATTTTTGACGGGCTTTTCGACCTGTCTTGACATGCACTGAGAGCGATCGCCGGCGAGGGGTTGTTGGGCGTTGGCCTCTGCGCAGCCACACGGCTCACGATGGCTTCTAGCCGCAAGACGGCACCTAAGTTTATAGTAAGCCCCATACAGAGGTCTGAAGCAGCGAGTAATCTGCGCCTTTAACGACCAACGGGGGGAGGGCCCTATCGTTTTCGGGGGTTGCTTGGTGCTGGGATGCACTGCTGAGTGCGGCTCCGAGCTGCCCCCTTCTGGCTTGTCACTGGGGAGTCGCTGGCTCCGAAAGGCGTTGCCAAATGCCATTCTCGCGAGCGGGGAACCAGCAGGCTGCGCAAATGGTCGAGTGCCCTCCTCAGTCACTCGAGAGAGCAGCTGGAGGGTGGCGAGGGCTTGCCTTGAAAAAACCATTGCGTGGAAAGCAAAGAGCCACGAATCATTGTGAACTTTAGAGAAAAGCGCCGCTTGGCGCGAACAAATGAAAGATCCTAAGACAAAGCAAGCGCGGCACGCCGCTCAGGCGATCCCGCAAGTGGTATTAGTAGCATCAAGTCCATAAGACCACACCGCGCCGGCTTGGTCTGTCGTGTTCGTGGTATAGAGGGGCAGCAGCTGGCAGCAGTGCAGATGATGACATGCCGCCCTTTTTGGAGTCATATAGACAGTAATAAATAACGCATTAAGAACAATGTTTGAGCTCTGTAAGCGGGTATGCAGCAGCAAAAATGGGGGGCCTACCTGGCAGCACGTCACGCGCGCTCAGTGGTCGTGAGTCGATTGTGGCTTGCAAAAGGAATTTTAGTGCTTGTTGCGATGCTTCTAGAGTTTCTGCGGTGTCTTTTTGGCTTGCACTACCTCAAAAACATCATTGGGATGCCTCCGGACACTGCTCTACGGCGGATGAGAGTGCCCTTCGAAGGGGTCACTTCGAACACCTCCCCCTCTCCCACGGCTCGTTCATGAGAGACAGTGGCGGCGCCTGAAGACACGAAGACAGCGTAGGATTTAAAATTTAGTGACTTTCCTAGCGTTCAGGTGTAGGTTCTCGGAGGTAGAGGCCCTTGAAGAACATTGGGGGTGTGCGAGTGCCGTGAGCCGTGGCTGTATTCAACCGCGCATTCTCTAGGCATGCTTCCTGGCAGCATGGTATTCGGTGCTGCAAAAAATCGGACATCCAGCATTCTCACCCTCACGGACCGATGCTCAAGAGCGTCGGAAGGCAGTT
Source organism: Cyclospora cayetanensis (assembly GCF_002999335.1). Classification (NCBI taxonomy): domain Eukaryota; phylum Apicomplexa; class Conoidasida; order Eucoccidiorida; family Eimeriidae; genus Cyclospora; species Cyclospora cayetanensis. The sequence continues at coordinate 20,377 of NW_020312492.1, read as the reverse complement.
TAGGCAACCCTCTAGGCGATAAGTGCCAGGCGCAGATAATCGGCCACAGTAGGTAAACGTGAGACAGGCAGGCAGGCAGGTAGACAGACACCAAAAAGCACACTGCTAGATCGAGGAAGCCCGCCACAGACTTCTTTTGCGTAAGACTGTGCATCCCTCAGACGGCGTAGCAGCAGACTTTGTAGCAGGCGCAACGGCGCATCCCCGCAACCGCATTCGAGGCTTTCCCCCTTCTCTTTCCCCTCTTTCCAAGACGGGGGAGGATGCCTGTGTCTTGCACGATTTGAAACAGGAGCTGGAGAGGAACACCTTACCCCCATGTCGGGAGGGGCCCCGCGCTATGGATAGATTAACGCCTCCTCTGGGGAGGGTGGTGGTGAGACGTGTGCGCACACCCACCAACCACGCGGCGCTCAGCAGTTTTACGCTGTCCGCTGTAGGGAGGATTTGATCGACGTCCTCGGAGATGTGCCTCAGTACATAAACAGGGGGCGGTCGGAAGCACAACTGTTTCGAATTTTTCTTTTTCGTGCGAAGCTGACGAGATACCGGCGGCACCGAGGGGGGCAGACCCTCCATCCCTCCTCGAAAGCCTTCCGCGGGCTTGATGGAGGGCACACTGCAGCTAGCCATAGAGCCTCTCCCAGCGCATCACGCGTGAGCCGTGCTGCCTCGTTCAGCGCGCAGGCAGTCGAGTGGCGTAAGTTTACGCATGCACGTCAAAAAAGACGCACAGCCACATGCGATTTGATCTTCCAATTCATGACGCGCAGGCAGCCAAAAAGGAGACCTCTAACACAGTGCGCACCCTGCTTTGCGCTTTCCCCTAGTGTCACTAGGATGGCCTTGGTGTTTGAGACACGGACGGTGAGGGTTCTGCCGATACGGACTTGCTGCTGCCACCACGTTAACAGGGAGGATACGGTTGCTCTCCGCGCTGCTGCCTCTGCTGATGCTACTGCACGAAGCTCGCCTTCGGCTTTGACAGCCTGCCGGTCGAAAGGGGCGGTCCTATAGGCGCCGTGCCTTCGCGCGAAGGACGAACAACTAGCTTGGAGTCCTCCTACTACGCCCTCGACTATCGGCGACGGCATCAGAAGCTACCAGCGAACAGCCGCAAAGCTACCAGCGAACAGCCGCAAAGCTACCAGCGAACAGCCGCAAAGCTACCAGCGAACAGCCGCAAAGCTACCAGCGAACAGCCGCTAGTTTCAGGCAGCCTTCGCGGAGAACTACACATTCTCTGCAGCAGCACACAGCAGCCCGTGCAGCCCCTAACGAACGCGCGGACTTGGGAGAGTGATTCGCGCAGGAGCTCTCTCTACGTGCTTCTGTTTGGGAGATTTTCTTTTTTGCGTGGCGGCAAAAACGCTACAGCCTTTCGCGCAGTTCTGAGCGTACAGCAGTGCCTCTCAAGACGCTGCGACGCACTTAGAGAAGGCCAGTCGCAGGGTTCCTCATCAGGTGCAAGACAGACCCCCCGAGAGCGGTTTTGTGTGGGGCGTCTCCCTGCTGTGTCTGAAAGCCTTCGACTGCTCAATAGCTTTCCGGTTGAGGACGAAGAAGAAGAGCAGCGAGTCATAGCGACCGTCATACTGCCTCCACAAGGCTTCAGTCTCAGACGCGCTGAGAGGAGGCGCCAGAGGCACACGCTGCTGCTTTCGGTGCTCATGGCTAGGGAGGCAAAGGTCTCGTTCCCGATGGCTTGCAGCACTTGCAGCAGCCGACAGCGGGGGCACTGCAGGCTGCGCAGCTCGAGCAGCGTTCCCTTCGTCACGGGCACAACAAGCGACAGGTGACGGCAGCAGCCCCTTCGGCACATACGGAGATGCGCGTGTCGCTCTGATGCGGCAGTCATACTCTCTGAGAAGCAAGTAGACGGCTTCAGCCGAGGAAAGAAACTCGGGAGGCCCCCCCTTGTGACGCCTCCAGAAGGCGCCTCCCTGACCATCCAGCCGAACGCGGGGAAGCTCCTTTAGCGCTGGATGCTTCTGCATTCCTGGAACCTGGTACCAGGTGCAGTCTGCAACAACGACATCTGTGATTTCTTCCCAACGAATGCGTGACGCCGGAGGGGCCCCTTCTTCGGGCAGCAGCAACACGACACCCTTCCTAGAAGCCCAAGGGCTTGGGGGCCCCCCCGAGGGCCCCCCCCATACTCGAGTGCCTTCGGGGAAAAACTGCGGGCAGTCACGCTGGAGAGATCGCGCAGTGCAGCTAGTCGCTGCTGTCTCTACTCTTGTAAGGGGCCCCTCCGCCGCGTTTTTCTTGCTCTTTTTCGATGCGCCTGCTGCCGCCTCTTGCCCCCTCTGCTGCCTCGGCAAAATCTCGCTGAGGAGACTCCCGTGAACCTCGTAGAGCACCGCGTCGTTGGGTGCCAGGAGGCGCAGCGGAATAGCAGAGGACTTTGCCGCTTTTTCTTTGGGATGCCTCACGACATGCAGGCGGAAGGGCAAGGCAACTCGGGGAACGTGGCTTGCTGTTGCTTCTGAAAGAACGAGGCAGCAGCAGCTGCTGCAGTAAAAGGCACGCTGGCGACCACAGCCTCCACAGCAGCGCCTCCTTCCCGCAACTGCTGACTCGCTGCGTCTCCTCGGCGGGGGATCCGAAGAGGGCCCCCCGTTGCACGTAGAAGGCGCTCTCGCCCCTTGGATATCCGGCAGGAGGGGGGTGTAGTCTTCAGCCTCTGCGTTTACGCCTGCGGCAGCGGGGGGGCCCCCGGGGCATCCCCGGGGGCCCCCCCCATCAGAGAACTGCTCCTCTCCATCCTGCAAGACCCTCTCGACGGCAGCCCAGTCGAGGCAGAGGCTTTCAACGTCCACGCGACGACGCACGAGGAATCCCATTCCCCAGGCGCATGCACCTCCTGAACTCTAGCCGTGAAGCCTTCAAGAAGGCGAGGCACACATGCGTGTGCCGCCATAGGGCGCAGTCCTGCACTTCACGCAGCTTAGACGACGCGTTTTGCACACTTTCCGTGATTCGCTGGGAGGGGGCCCTCGGGGGGGCCCCATGGGGCCCCCCCGAGGGCCCCCTCCCAGCATGCAGGGCCGCCTGGAGTGCGCTTGGGGCTTTTAGGCAAACAGTTGGAGCGTATAGGGGAGGCATAACGGACATACTTCCCTCCTAGAATTCTCAATTTGAAGAACTTCTTAGACTGAACGCTACGAAGACACTCCCCCGCACTCCCTCGACTGCCTCGTGCATGCAGGGAAGGCGGCCAGGGAACCCTCTCATACACACGCATAAACACACACACAGAGAAGCAGAGTATTCAGTGAAGGCTGCTGCCTGAGGAGCGCTATCCTGCGCGCTTCCAAGAGGTCTGTCACTGCATTAAGCAAGTCTGGAAGTCGTCGCAAGCAACGAACGATAGGGCGGGAGCTTCGCTCATACCCAAACTCGAGCTCTCTAGATAAAAGAAAGCCGCACTGTTCACCTCCCCGAGCGTCAAAACCATCTAGGGCACCAGCCGTGCGAGGTACTACTGTAGGGAGGCGTGTCAGTGACGTGGCGCTGAGGTATACGGTATGGGAAGCGCTTGCAGCCGTATGTACTTACAGTCGGATTAACGCGATTCTCATGAGGCTTCCAGATCTCAGACTGCACACCCCTTATAGTTAGTCGCGTGCGCAGCCGTTGACACACGCGTGGCGTCAGCTGGCGTCGCTCCCGTAGGCCGCTTGGCATGGAAACATCTAGGTCTTAGAGTTTTGAAAAAATGACGAGCACCGGAGCTCTCGAGGAAGATTTGCGCCATGCAGAAACTTACGAGGATTACCTTGATTCTTTCCTCACGGAGACTGACCGGCTGCACCTTCCTGATGTACGTGGCTGCGTCCAGTGTGGCACAACTGGGGACCCTCACAGAAACACGCCGTATGGCAGCGTGTCTTTTGTAGAGTCTTATCTCTCTCATGTTGCACGCTCTCGCGCCTTTTGAAATACAGAGAAAAGGCGGTTGACAGTCTGAAATGTTGAGGACGATGGATACAGGAGGGATAGGGGGGAAGAGGGCTCAACTGCAGCAAGCACGAGATGGTTTCTAGTTCGCGCTGCAGAGCTTGCGATTTCTGTGCATGTCTCTCTCGGCGCCTCAGGAGAAGCTCGCTCGTCAGCTGGTAGAAATAGGCTGCCTCAAGGGTCAGCACGCGCAACACGTGACTTCCGTGCTGTATTCCCGTGTGTGTATTTGTGTCGTGCAAGATTATACATGCAGGTATTGTGCGCGTGTAAAGTGTACGTATGCACGATGCACGCACCTCCTTCTGAGGGCCGGCGGAGCAGAGCGAAGTCACTGCGGCTCACGCCTCCATGCATGAGCAGTTGCTCTGTTGACAGTTTGTGCGTGCGTGTGGGCCCTCAACCTGAGGAGCCTTTCTGCGTCTCGGTATCTGCGGTCTGGCCTGCATGTTTGTACGTGCTGCCGAGGCTGCAGCCGCCATGAAAGAGCCGCTGCGTTCGCTGGGCTTGCAGGCACTGTTTTGTCTCGGGAGGAGTTCTATTCAAAAGCGGAAGCGTTAGACGAGCAACAGCGCTCGGAAAAGCGGGGGCCTGGCCCTAGGGTTGTTTTGCCAGCCTTTGTTGCATGCCCAGCGACTTCTTCGGTCTTATTGCGGCAGGTGGCAGCGCGAGAAGAACTTATCCGTTGCGGATCTCTCTCTACTATCATCTTCATCAGGCACATGAATGCCAAGGGTCTGGAAATCAGCGCTTACATCGACTTGGCAGACCGATTGAAGGCGCCAGACTTCCCGGATATCCTTGCTGGAAAAAAGAAGTAAGTGTCTGTCTCTCTCATTTTCTATGTGACACTCCATCAATGTCCTCTGTAGGGAAACACTTAGAGCCACACACTTATTCAAACTAATTCCAAAATTCTCGAGTGCTTCTCAAAGAATTCCCTTCTTCTCCTGCTGGAGCCTCGCAAAGTCATGAATATCAGGAGCGAGGGCCAGCCACGGTGCGTGTAGCTGCATCCTCTAGGTACCCCAAGTATACACAACTACTAGTCGCGCATAGCATCTAGCGCACATGCATGCAGACGCCATTATTGCGTCTTGGTGAATCGAGCTAGGTAGCAGGACTCTCGCGGTACATATATATAAGGAGGACAAGCTGATTGATTGAAAGGCTCCTAACTCGTAGTTAAATAGAAGTAGTGCAGTTGAGAGTACTCAAGTGTAGCTGAGTCGGTATACCCGAAGAGTAAACGCAGTCGTCGTATCTGTCTGCACTGTGCAGTTGCACACGTGCAATGACACCCTCATAACTTTCAGAAGCACATAATTCGATGCTAAACACGCTTCCGCAACCGGATACACCAATATTCCTAAAGAAATATTCGTGCACACCCAACTCTGCATCTCTCCAGACTGTATGCAGCAATCCATGCAACTGGATGTCTTCAGAGAGCCGTCTGTCTGCCTTTACGACTGGCTGTATGCGTTGCTGTGAGGCAGCTGTGTGTGTCAAGCACGTGGGCTAATGTATGTATGCATTGCATGTATGCATTGTATGTATGCAGACATTGTGTATATGTACGTATGCATAGTATGGATTTATGCATGCATTGGATGTGTGTGTGTTTAGGCATTGTATATATGCATGTACGCATTGCATCCATGCTTGCATTTCAACGGTCGTGCAGAGTTTTGTGGTGTACGGCGAAGCATTGTATTTCCTTTCGAATTTTGGGTTGCCCCCCACAAGGCTGTGCGCTGCGCTTCCTGTGCGCTGCGCTTCTTCCGAGCATAAAACGTCATCAGCAGATCCGAAGAAGGCCGTCCGTAGTCGCATTCTGCTTGCTATTTGTGAGCCTCTGTTTGCGTAGACTGTTGCCAAGGGCCAGCGATTTGTCGTACTACAACTGGGCAACCAAGGTCCTACTCTCTAGAGACAGTGCAGACTTTCTTGTCGTTGCTGGGGAGGGTTCTGGAATGCTCTTCCGGCACAGAAGAGACAGGAAGCTCATCAATCCGAACCCTGGGGGCCCCCCAGGAGACAACACGAAGCGCACTGAAGTAGAAACGGAAGAACTGCTGCATCTCGTCTTTTACGATCACACCTGCAGGAAGAAGTCATAAACCCCAACACCCGTATCTACCCGTTCCCGACAAGCATGCAGCTCAGACACGCCGTGTGTCACGGAGGGCTTCCGCTTCGTTTCCACGCTCCGCAGCAGTCCTCCAGAACTGAAGACTCATTCTTTCCAGGAAACGCACGTTGCAGGAGGCTCCTGGCATCCTGCCAGCAGGAGCTTGAAGGGCGAGGCAGCAAGACAGCTGTGCCCTGCAGATCGTCGAAGAGACTCGTCTGGTGGTGCTCCTGTGAGCACCACTGTCGGGCAGGAGAGGCTTAGGATGTCGCCGAAGGAGCAGCATCTCGGCGCTAAAGCGAAGGACGAACCCAGTCGTTTTTCCTTCCCCTTCTCAGCTGCGATGACACGGGGGGTGGGGGGCCTCTCGGCCCACTGCTGCGGATGGCACTGACTGCACTACCTGAAAATTGCTCCTGCGCCGCATCTGTTCTCGCCTGCCTCTTAAAGCGCTTTGTGCACATGGACGCTCCCGCAGCGGGAGGCCGCCGTAGCGTCAGCCTTTGTGGCGAAGCGAGAGATAAATTCTCCTCCACAGAACACGCAATGCGTAGGCGCATGCATGCCTGCGTACTGACGGCGCGGTGCAGTCCTATGTGTTGATGCCCGCAGTATTTTGGTGCGACACACTCTCCTGCAAAATACAAGTAGCGATAGGCAGCGTGCACGTACGCAGAAGGTCGCGCACGTGTTGGGCCGCCTCGCTATAATTATCAGATGCGCAGGAGCCGAAAAGGAGTTCCCAGCATCCCCCTAGAAGGGAGCTCCACAGACTCCTTGTCGTCAACAGATGTGCGCAGGCGGCACTTCGACCTTGATACGCCTATCTATGCACCAAAAGTGCATGCACTGGCCTTGCATACGCTGACGAACGCCGAACAGAGGGCTCGACACGGCACGCTAGGAGGCGCAGTGCTGGGATCTCGTTCACCAGCCAGCTCTTAAGGCCTTTTCGCGTGTGTGCCGTAGTAGGCGTGAGACAGCAGGGGTTATCGCCCCCGGTACCTACTCTAGTGATTTACTCCTTCTGCTAAATAGGGAACTTTCAGTGCGTGTAACCTCGTGCATGCACCGCCTTTTCTACGAAGGAGGCCTGCCTGCCCCTATGCGGCTAAAAGGCCACCCTGCATGCAGGGGCAAGCACACCAGGGATCTCTGCTCTGGCCGTTACGCCACCCACACACGCAACCACTGCTGAAGGCAGTTCCCAGAAGTAAAGACTAGAGGATTTCAGAAACGCCTCTTGGCGCTCCTTCTTTTACTGTATGCCCTTAAGGCCTCCAAAAAGCCCTCCAAAACTCCTCACGGAGGAAGCCTACTCCGAAAGCACTCAGGCAAAAAACTCGTCTATCGTTCGTGCACTGCTGCGTCTGCTGTCCTCTTGCAGCTTCCTGTGCAGCGGCTGCGGCTTAGAATGAGGATGCAGCTCCTGCTGCCGCTGCGAGTACTTCCAGAAATCCTCAGCATCACCGCCTCCCCACAAAGAAGACAGGTCGCTGCGTCGCTCGTGGCTATGCTGCTTTCTCAATAGAGCCTGCTGCTGCGGCGGTTGGTGTTGCAGCTCTTGGTGCCGCTGCTGCGGCTGCTCTTGTTGCTGCTGCTGCGGCTGCTCTTGTTGCTGCTGCTGCGGCTGCTCTTGCTGCTGCTGCTGCGGCTGCTCTTGCTGCACTGCGATCTGCTGCTGCGCTTGATCAGGCATCACGGGAGGAAAATTAGGACCAAAAGACGATCTTAGGGGGCTTGCTGAAAAGACGCTTTGCGCGGGAGCTCTTCGTTCCCACACAAATGACTGCTGCAGCAGTTCATGCTGCTGCTGCTGCTGCTGCTTTTGTTGTGCAGCCAAGGGTGGTGAAAGCATTTCTTTGCTTGCTACATCCTGCAGTGCCTCAACAGTTTCAGCTGCTGTAGAAACTTGATTCTGCCGCAGCGGTGCAAACACCCCCGAAGTCGGTGTGGGGTCGTGCAGCTGCTCTTGCTCTACTACTACCTGCTGCTGCTGCTGCTGCTGCTGCAGACTCGGCGGCTGCTGCTGACTTTGTTCCTGTTTTTTGTGTAAAACAAGGCTGCCTGACGGCTCCCCGCCAGACACAGAAACGGACTGAGATGAATATGGCACTGCCTCCCAAAGCTGCTGCTGCTGCTGCTGCTGCTGTTGCTGTGGCGGCAAAGGTGCTTGCTGCTGCTGCTGCTGTTGCTGTGGAGGCAACGGTGCTTGCAGCAGCGGATGATGAGTTCCCCAGAAGCGAGCGACAGGCGTTTGAGCGCTTCTGGGAATGGATTCAACGCTGCAGTCATCAAACACGCACAGCATGTAGAGCAGCTCGATGCAACAATAACAACAATAACAACAATAATAAGAACAATAACAATAATAACAACAATAAAAACAACAATAAAAACAACAATAACAACAATAATAACAACAACAATAACAACAATGATAATAACAATAATAACAATAATAACAACAATAACAACAATAATAACAATAACAACAATAATAACAACAATAACAACAATAATAACAACAATAATAACAACAATAACAACAATAATAACAATAACAACAACTAAAGGAGGCGAACAGGCAACACCAGCAGAGAGACAGCAGCTCACAGGACGCTACTGCCACGGCTACATGCTGGTACACTGCACTTTTTGCGCTACCAAGGAGGCACAAGATGAGCAAGAAGACGGAAAAAGCACTTGTTTCGAAAGGCCATTGAAGCGGCCAGAGGAAAAGCGCTACCCACCGGTGCAGCAGGAAAATCGGCAGCAGCAGCAGAAGAGTAGGGTGAGCCAGAGCAACGCCTACCTGAGCTGGGAAGGAGTTGCTGGAGTTGTAGGCTGCGTGGCTGCAAGTAAAGTAGGAACTGCTGCGAAACGTGAGGAGAGGGCAGAAAAACTGCTGCGATTCAGCTGCCTGGTATCGTGTTGCTGCTGCCTAGCTGCTGCTTCTGCTGCAGTCGCTCGCGTGTATATATCCTGCATGCGCTGCACTGCATTCAACATGGAAGACATGCAACTGCTGCTGCTGCTGCTGACAACACTGCTGCGCCTTGATCGAGCGCGTGTGCTGCATGCAACGCTGCTGCACGGGCTTCCCGGCTGCAGCAGCGGCTGGGGAAAGCGGGGATGCCGCTGCTGCTCTTGCTGCTGCTCTTGCTGCTGCTGCTGCTCTTGCTGCTGCATGTCTTCTATCAAGCTGCTCATGTCATCGAACGCCTTTTGACCTGCTGCTGCGGCAGCCGCCGTTGCTGCGGCTGTTGCATCCGCTGCACTTGCTGAGCTGTCAAGACACTGCAGGGCTGCATCGTGCTGCTGTCGAATGCGTGCTAGCTCTTGTTGCAGCTTTCGAAGCGATGCTGCAAGGTTGCTGCTGCTGAGGGAAGTCGTAGCAGCAGCAGCAACCTTGCGGCATCGGTCCTGCTCTTCTTCTAGCTGCTGTCTTTGTTTTTCTAGCTGCTGCTTCTGCTCCTCTAGCTGCTGCTTCTGCTCCTCTAGCTGCTGCTTCTGCTCCTCTAGCTGCTGTCGCTGCTTCTCTTGCTGCTGTCGCTGCTCCTCTAGCTGCTGTCGCTGCTTCTCTAGCTGCTGTCGCTGCTCCTCTAGCTGCTGCTCTTGCGTCTCGAGCTGTCGACACCGCGCGTCCACTTGTCGTTGCTGCTCGAATAGCTGCTGTCTCAGCTCCTGCAGTTGCTGCTGCTGCTCCTGCTGCAGCTGCGAAGCCTCCCCCTCCGGCAGGCGTGACCTCTGCTGCTGCTGTTGCTGCCGCTGCGGCTGCAGCTGCTGTCTGAGCGCTGCATTCTCGAGACGCAAAGTCTCGATTTCCTTTCGGAGCCGGATCTCCTGACCATGAAGCTGTTGTTGCAAAGCGGCAACAGCCCGATGCTCCTCCGCCTGGTGGCTGGGGAGACGGGGGAGAGCGCCTCCGCCACGCTGCATCTGCTGCGTCTGCGTTTGCGTCTGCTGCTGCTTCTCGTCATCAGCTGTCGCCGAAGGCAGGCGCATGTTCTGCAGCAGCACGCGGGCAGCTTCTGCAGCTTCCAGCCACGCAGTTGCCGGCCCAGCTCCTGAGTGAGAGGCAGGCAGCTTACCCCCCCGAAAAGGCAGCTGCTGAGCCTGCAAAGGGGGCTGAGGAGGCTGCGGCGGCTGCACAAGAGAAGGAGGCTGCTCCTCCTGCAGTCTATCCGCAAAGCTGCTCGCTGCTGACTCCCGTCGGGAAACTTTCACGGCAGCCTCATCCCTCAAGGCACCCCCTCCACGCGACGACCGAAGCCTCCCTGACGCCTCCTCTGCATGCTGCATGTGCATCTGCGTGTGCTGCACTTGCTGCTGCATGTGCATCTGCGTGTGCTGCACTTGCTGCTGCATGTGCATCTGCGTGTGCTGCACTTGCTGCACCTGCTCGTGAGGCAGCCGGTGGTGGTCAAACACGCTTCCCAAGGGCAGAGGCGGCACGGGAGAAGCCTTAGCAGATGCGACTACAGTCGTAGGCAGCGCAGCTGGAGGCTGTACACCACTTGCATCTCCAAGAGAGCCTCCAGAAGGCGTTCTCGAGCCGAGAGGCGTCCACGCAGCCGCAGACTGCGACGGCGGGGCCTCCGGGGGCCCCCGCTGCATGAAGGGCTGACCCTGGGGGCCCCCCGGGGGGCCCCCCGGGGGGGGCCCCCGCGGCGGTGTAGGGCCCCCAGGGGGGGGCCCCTGGAGGGGTCTCCCCTCGGGGCCCTGAGCAGAGGAGGCGCCTCGGAAGTGGCGCTGCGCTGGGGTGGCGGTGATCATCTCGGGGGGGCCCCTAAGGGGCGCACGGGCGGGAAGATGCACACGAACGACAGAGGGGCCCCCCGTATTCTGGCGTTCGCTGCGTTTCTGGAGGCTTCCTCCCTCTGAGCTACTGAAGAAGACTGCGAGCGATCGCAAGACGCTCGACCAGCGGGGGGAGAGGAGCTTGGGGGAGGGGGGAGGGGAGAAGAGAAGGAGGAGGCAGAAGTTCAGGGAAGAGGGGCCCCCCGCGGGCAGGACGGCTTCTCTCGGGTGTCGTGGTGCTGCTGCCGAGGTTGCTGTTGCTGCTGCGGCTGCTGCGCTCGGTCGCCAGGCTCTCGCAGAAGCAGGAGCGAAGCGTTGGAGGGCAAGACAACTGCGATAAAACAAAAAGCCACACCGGGCTTGCCTTTGCGAAAAACACAACGCAGAGAGGGCCTGGTAGCACCAGCGCCAAACAACGACGGCAAACCGAAACGGCTCGCGTGAGAAGTCAGGCAGCCACAAAGGGAAGAAATAATCACAAGAAACAGGAAACGACCCCCGAAATAGAAACAGCAGACGGGTAGCCGCAATAATGATAACAGCGGCAGCCGCCGTACCAGCGCGTTCGGTTCGTCAGCGGCGTGTGCTGCTGCTGCCGTTGCTGCTGCACTGCTGCTTGTGCAAGGGTTGCTGCTGCGCTGCTGCTGCTACTCTGGCTGCCGCCTCGCCAGAAACTGCGACTTGAAACCTCGAGAAATGTTTAGACAGCCGAGGGGATCAAGGTTGAGGCACGTTTGCACACTGGCGTTCCTAGTACAGCCGCTGCCCTAGCACGGCTGCTGGCATCGCCATTGTACAGCCCTCCTCAACGGCGGCAGAACAATGAGGCAGTAGCAGCAGGAATAGCAGCAACATGGTTTTTAGCCTCTTTGATTGTGTGTCTCGAAATTCTAACCATTGTTCATAGTGGTGACGGCGACACCGGGGGGCGGGGTGGGGGGGTGGGGGGAAGAGCTGTGCAGCTGTTAAAACTCATGTTTGCCTAAGAATACCAGATTTCCGGCTCAAGTGGAATTCGCGATTTCGTATCTCCAATTCTGTATCTTAGGACACGCTTATGACGCTGCGCTAGGTTCAGGGCGAATACTTGGCTTCCACGACTTGCCTGCGATCATAAAATGCAGCCAAGGACCACTCCAATGTGCGTGATCACACATGGATTCAGTATTGAAGAGTACACCTGCGTGACGCTTGGTAAGGATCCCGACAGAGGTGATCTTTGAAGTCCATCATTAGTTCTGAATTCGGCTCACGCACGGGCTCGACACGTCTGCAACTTCCCTTCAGAACAGCGTTAGTATCTTCAGTACACTTCATCATACGATCTTCACAAGTTGAGACACCCTATCCTAGAATTACACTACAGCAATAGATACAAAGATTATTCGCGTTTCGAAAGTCTTGTACTAAGCACCCTGACAAGACCCTCCCATGGACTTGTTGTACATGGACGTGCTTGCAGACCAGATCTCACGTAGGACTCTAATAAAACGTAAACGCGTTAAACTGGCATAATGGCATGTAAAATTTATGGAGCGAACGCACTTCCATATATTATATTATTGATTTGTTAAAGCAGTAGTCATGGCAGCCCCTACAGTTTTCCACCTGCTCTTGTGGCAAGTCTGAAACACTACACCACCCCGGAGCAGGCTCGCTTTCGGCTCCCCTCTTCTTGTAGCTGCAAAAAGAGGTCTCGCGAAGTTTCCCCTAAGGCATTTCTGCCCTTTCTGCCCCCGCCAACACACTGCAGAGGCACATTCCTGCAACGCGAATGCAAAAGCGATCGCCATACGCGCGCAGATTCAGGCAGGAGCGACAGCCCCAAATCCTGCACAGAACGTGAATGGCTTTTGCAATGCGAATCTGCACGCGAAGGCTTCACAGAAGCATCCTTCTTTCAAATGCGTTCGAAAGGATTAGACAGCCCTGATTCGTGGCTGAACAAGGCCTTGAGACCAACTCAGCGGCTGGGAGCTTACACGGCGGCGTCTGAGGAGAGAAGCATGGTAGAAAGAACACCTTTTGACAGGCGAGTGGAGGGGGCAGGAGGGGTGACAGGCTGTTGCGGTGGGGTCTGTAGCCGCCGTCTCTGCTGCCAACACGGCGAAAATGGAGGCATGAAACGGTGGGGGAGCTGCCCGTTCGCCGATGCAGACACGCCTGGCTAGCGAACAAACAGATGCGCATGCAAGCAAGTAAAGTTCAGTTTGTCGTAGGAGAGGCACGTACAGAGATGGCGCTTTCAACACGTAGGTGTCTCTCAGGGATCTCGATTAAGAAAGCCGTCCCTTATTCTTTCGCTTAGCTTATCCGTTGGGGTCCTGAGCGACGGCTAGCTGCGGATTCCGACGGCTTCTCGGCTACTTGTAGCACCCACACGGCTAGCCGCTCCGTACCTCAGTCACTGTCTTAGCTGGACCTACAGCTCAAAGGTTGCCTAGCCCTGTGTCTGCAATGGGGAGCATGCACTCCCCTCTTGATAGAGGCCCTCCTTTGACACCCAGTGTTGCACTGGACAAAGCATTGCTCTGGCACTTCCTACCAGGTCTTTGACAGTTGAAAAATGAGTGTAAAGAATCACCGACTCGACCTGGCTGTCCGCACATCGTATGTGTCAGGAAGCGCGTAGCTTCAAAACATCAGGAACCACTGGTGCATGGCTGCGCGCTGTAGGTTGCTATGTGCCACTGGCTGTTGGTTGCTCGAAGTGCTAAAGAGAGTTCGGCATCAAGGCGCATGCTCCCTGGCTCTGTGTTCCTCTCTCCTCATGCAGCTACCGTGTAGTCCGAGTGTAGACACAGCGAGGTGGGAGCTTGATCGGAGGGGCGCTTAATGACTTTCTCTGAAGGCTTCCAGTGGTTCTGAGGCTAATTACGTATCCCTTTACAGAGATCTCATGCGAAGGGCTGCTGCGCGTTACGAGAGGCGAGGCTCCCACTGGCACTCTAGGCTCTGCTTTCCTAAATGTGTCTCTGCTCTGCAATGCCACATTCTCTCCAACCTAGTCCGTCGGCCAGTACCCCCTCACAGCTTTATGGAAACTGCAGCCAAGAACCCCCTCCCCCCTTCTTGCGCCTCCCCCGCACTATGCTGTGCCCACCAGTTTTCTGCTACCTTCACCTGGCCCTACTGCCGGTGAGAAGCCTACAAGTTTATCGGCATCTCTGGGGGCTTTCTGTCTGCCCTACTCGGTATAGCCAGACAGCGCGCCTTGTCAGACAGCTAGCCGCTTGGCGAACCGGCTGGAGCGCAGTCAGACAGGTCCGTGGCATTCGTTTTCCCTTCAAGAAGCGTCGCCTCGGCAAGGAAAGCTTCTCTAGGTAAAGCGCTCGAAGCCTCGCTGTTGCTGCCCCTCTCCCTCAAGTCCACCGCTACACTTGGGACCCTCAGCAACAACTCGAGCACCCCTGGCTTACTCACCTGCGGCTCCCGCTGCGAGGTTACTCCTTCTTCACTTTCTTCTTCTTCCGCCTCTTCTCTCGCCGCAACTCCCCAGACCCCTCAGCCCGCCCCTGACCCTCTAAGATCTGCAAAAAGACGCCACGCAAGCCACCCCACCCCCCGAGCAAGTCGCTAGGCATGCAGGCAACGCGCAGAGGCTCCCCTTCCCCCCATGTGCATGCATGCGACACAGAAATACACCTGCGACGACAAGGCTGTGCCATCTGGCATCCACAACAACCGCGACACCAACGTCCACACGCTAACACGCCTCCGCTCACTTCGGCAGCGTCAATAGCCCTCCCCAAGAGATCCGCCATCTTCTGTGAGAGAGCGCCAGTCTGTATTTGCCGCTGAACATGGCGAAGCGTTCGCAGCTCGTCCACGATCGCCTCTACACGCTGCTGAATCTTGAGCCACTGGGCTTCTCTAGAGCTCCCCGTGAGGCCTCCCTGCTGGCTGTCTGCTGCCGCTGGGATCGAGGCACCAGCGGCAGCTGCCATCGACACGAGGTGCTTTCTAAGTGTGCCTTCTACATCCAGCCCAAGCTGCGCAAGTTCCTTTCGGATCGAACTTCCAAGCAGGCTAGCCAAAGCGAGCTGGCAGGGGGGATGCTGCAGGGGGAGGTTGGGAGAGGCACACATCAGCAGGCAAGAAGCCTCTGCGTCCTCTTGCAGCAATACCAACTGCTGGAGAACTGCCAGAT
This sequence comes from Cyclospora cayetanensis, assembly GCF_002999335.1. Taxonomy (NCBI): domain Eukaryota; phylum Apicomplexa; class Conoidasida; order Eucoccidiorida; family Eimeriidae; genus Cyclospora; species Cyclospora cayetanensis. The sequence goes on along the minus strand of NW_020312492.1, from coordinate 5,327 downwards.
GCTGTGTCTCTGCAGCATCGAGAGGATCTCCCACGTCTGCCGACCCCGTCTTGCTACCAGTAGTCATACGAGTCTCCAGATTGTTGCCGTCGCTGGCATGCTGTGCCTCAGAGCCGCTCAGGCCCGCCGTCTGATGCTGTTGTTGAGGCTGTTGTTGTTGCTGTTGCTGTTGATGTTGCTGTTGTTGTGCGAGAGCTCTTGTCACATCCTGCTTGTACTTAGCCTCGGCTGCGTTTACAAGGAGCTCGATGAGTTCGTTGATTGGCTCGCGTGTGTGCAGCGTAAGCAACTGAAAACGGAGTCCAGCGCATACGGGCAGCTCCAATTCAACGACGCCGGCTAAGTCAAGATCTTCGATGTCGCCCAAAAGCTCCTGCAGCAAGCAGCCAACAAAAACAGCACATGCATCGCCGTCATCAGCACGGAACGCTGTGCACAGCAGAGGGGTGTATGTCTCTCGGCGCCTGTGTTTTGCATGGCCGTGTGTGTGGTTGGATCTACATGTGTATGGCATGTATGTTTACATATACGTGTACATACATACATACACATACACATATATAAATATACATACATGTATACATGTTCCTATATACACATACATATATGCACATACATACATATATATATACGTATACGTGTTCCTGTATATGCATATATATATATATATACATACATACATGTTCCTATATATACATACATATATGCACATACACATGTACATGTTCCTATGTACACATACATATATACATATATATACACATACGTACACATAAGCACGTTCCTATATATGCATACACATATGTATATCATGTATATATATATGTATACAAATATGCGTATATATATATATGTATAAGGGGGTAGTAAATAAGCGCATCAAGTGCGCGTAGAGGGAATGGCGGAGCGGGCTGGCATGTAGAGCTCTATTTAGAAGAAATGCAGCCAGCAAGACGCGGAGGCTAAGAAAAGGCGAAGGATGAGCAGACGGACGCCGAGGGTGTAATGCCGTGCAATATCCACGGCTTTCAGAGCGAGGAGAAGGCAGGAGAAGAGAGCCAAGCGGAGGTCGACGGCTAAAGCGGACTGGGAGAGAAAGAAGCGGTGGAAGAAAAGACACGCTGTTTCCAGAGCGAAAGCCTTAAGGCCCTTCCGCCTGAAGATGAACAAAAGCTGCAAGGCGAAGTAGCGCTGCAGGAGCAGGAGATCCTCTGCTGTGGGAGCGTCTGCCGTTGCTGCAGCGTCCACTGCTGCCAAGCGTTCCAGTGCCTGCGCATGAACCTCTTTGCGTTTCTGCTGCAGCTCTTCTGCCGTAAAGAGCCATTCTCTGTGGTGGGAGCTGATGAAAGGCCAGCAGGCTGGCGACGATCGGGGGGTGCCGTGCGCTGCTGCGAGGGCACTTCGAGACCCCTCCTCCTCCCCAGACGCCTTCGAGGGAGTACTTTCTTGTGTTTCTGCAGGAGTCTGTTGCTTCGGGAAGCCTTCTTTGGAGGAGACTGTCGCTGAAGAAGGAGGCGCCACTGCTACGGCAGAGGCCTCCATGGCGCTGGGCACTCGAGCGGCGAAGGCGAAGCACTTCCTCCCCTTCTCTGCCTTCAGATCCCCTTCCCCTCTCGCGCGAAAGAAAGCCTTCTAAAGCGCGTGAAAAGGCGCTCGACTGGCTCGCTTTCTGCTCTTCCCCAGGCGAGGAAGAAGAAGCAGCACACGGGAGGAGCCGGCAGTCGCCCCTTCTTCGAGCTCCATGCGCAGGCAGACGCAGCACACAGGCCTCCAGGAGGACGCGGAGGAAGGCAAAAAGTCGAAGGAACCGCGCGGGAAAGCTAAAAAATGCAAAAAATACGCCGAAGGTCGCTGGGCGCTACAGTGGCTGCTGTTGTCGAGGGGCCAAACATCGGCGCCGCGCACCTCCTGATGGCAGAATGTTCGACGCAAACGTCTATTAGGCAATCATCAAAACAAAAACACTCTTCGGAAGGAAAGCACGCATGCAGCAGAGCGCACGTCGTGCCTGTCCAATGCCTCACCTCCGTGCAGTGTTACCACCAGAGCAACCTGGAGGGCCCCTCCCCCCCATCCCCATCCCTCCTTCCGCCACTGCCACTGGCTCGAGGAGGTAGCAGAAATGCACAGCACTGAACGAAAGTCTATAGCGCATGTGCAGTCTGCAGGAAGGGCCAGCCAAGAAATGTGTTGGCTGCCTCTCTGCATTCGAAGGGAAGGCACATTCGGTGGCTTTTAGGCTCTGCTCCCATAGCCTCGCCCTCCCCCCCTTCCCCCCCGACCTTTCGCGCCTTGCCTTCATTGGCAGCGTGGATGCTATACTCAGTTCAGGAGGCCTCCCTTAGTCTACACGGCCTCAGTAGGGAGTGTAGCGGGCTAGGCAGGCAAGCAGGCTACACACACTCGCGCACTTCCCGCTGCGCCCGTTGTCTTTGAGAAAGAACGGCAGCTTAGGGATGCCGTCCGTACACCCTGCTCATTGCAGAGTGGCTGTAGCCCGATACATGCAGACGCACTGTTGGGTACACATGCGTCAATGCGGCTGCCCACGAGTCGCTGTGAATGCTCGCTGCGCTTTGAGGGCTTTGCCACGCGCAGCTTGTCTGTCTCTGACCCCCTGCTGGATCATAGGGGATGAGCGTAGCGGGAGAAGGGCTACTCTTGAAAACACTAAAATGATTTTCTGTGTTATGCTCGCTTCGAGTCTGGAGTCAAGCGCTTCCCTGTAGACACCTTGGGTGGGGTGGAATGCTTCGCGGAAACACTTAAGCAGCTCTGAAGCTACTGAAGAACCTTTCGAAAAAATCGCGTGCCCCTCCAAAAACCTCGGACCGCCTCCCCTTCCCTCATTACCCTGCGGAGACGCCTGCATGCTGGGGCGAGGGAGGAGTAGCGAGAGCTAGCTTCGGGGGGAGCCAGAGGTACAAGCACTTTGAGCAGTCACAGCTAGCTGCACACATACCATCTACAGCGCACAGGCACGCGGTCATCGATTGTTTACCATTGCATTAACTCAGTTCTACAGCCCATGGTTCATTAGAAGAGCCACACCAAGGAGCCGACTATCAGCGCCTTCTTAGTTATTTCGAAGCAGTGAAGCTTCGCTGAAATTCTATCGGCAGTACGGTGCAGGCAAGCTTTGCAGTCCAGCTGGATGCAGGCGCTGCACGACGGTCGCTCAAGCCACCTATCTCTGTCACCCCTCCCCCAGCAGCAGCCCGCTTGCAGCGAAGCAAGGCAAGTCAACCTGCGTGCCCTGCACGAGTCGAACAAGTTCGCGGCTGTTGGGAAAAGTATCTGGTACGATCGGCATGCAGAGGAGGCTCCGCTGTCTGGATGAGGAAGGCTCCCTTCTGCTCTACTAGCTACTCTTCTTACGAGAGGGACTGGTCCCCTCTGGGAGGCGGCAGGGCGCAGGGATTGATCCTTGCGCCCTCCCCCCTCCCCCCACAGAGGCCTTTTCTAGAGGAACAAAAGAATACTCAAATGTGTTCGAGAGGCTTTGCCGCTAACGTTACACTGGCATCGCTCGCAGTGGCCTATCTATGCTTGCGCATTCTTCTGCTGCCGCGTTTTTTTCCGCAGCAGGACCTCCTCCCGCCGGGAGTTTCGTCAGGCGTGGCATTTTAGACTTGCGGAAGCTCGCGTGGGCTACGCATTCGGCGCGCACCGCATTTGAACGCATGCCAAAAGAGAACGGCCGCGCTAGACTGAAGAATGGTGACGGCAGGCAGCACTCGAGATGAAGATGATGGCAGCAGAAAGGGCAGCAACGCCAACAGCCGCCAATAAGGCCCCATGTATCTCTTCCATTAAAGAGGGTTGTGAGGCTTCTGGCGTTTCCAGCTGCAGGGCTCTTAGGTAGGCACCATCGTTAGAACGGCTGGCTGGTCAGCGGCACACCACACAGCCAGCAGCAAAACGCAACACACGCCCTGCAGAGATGCGAAGAAGGCTGCCGAGTCTGTGCGGTCTGTTTTGCAGGTGCTGCTCTGGCGCCGCTTACCGATGGAGAGTATATGACCTGGGTGCCATAAAAATCGCTCCGCGTTGCAGATGTCTTGGAGAGCCTCCTTCCGCAGGCTACCGTCCCACCTGATACTCCAAGGAAGCGCAATGCATGCACTCTAGTGTACAAGCCACGAGGTGGGGAAGGGCCTGCAGGGCTTGCGTTGGTATGGCTGCATCTGCACGAGTTGCAACTGGCGCTCAGCGGCGCTACGAAGCTCGAAGGCACCAGTCAAGCGAGTAGATATCCATACACACACACGCACACCCCCGCATGCGGGGCCTCTAGGGTGGTGGAAAATGACAAAGCGAGGCTGCATAAACAGCTAGCTTGCTGGCTAGTGGCTAGCCATGGACGCCTTACGAAGACGCGACGCACTGGCAGACACGAGCAGACCCTAACAAGGAGGCAGCGCGCGCACGCATGCACGACACGCCTCCGCAAACTGTCAAGAAGCTCCTTACCCGGTCCACCATAGGGATTCTCCAAAGAAGCTATCGAACCATTGCTTCAGACACAACCGTATGCTATCAGATCCCTGAGTATCACACACCGCAGGCAGCTCCGAGCCGTCCTCCATTTGCCGTCTCCTGCTGTAGCAGCACAGGAAGCAGCGGCTGCAGCAGTGGCTGCCTCGCGTAGTGCGTTGCTGCCTGGTGCTTCGTATTCGACATACGGGCGCAAGGTGTGCACAGTCGCTCCCCCCTTCAGCCGCAATTTGCTGCTGTGCTGCCGCCTCAACAATTTCCTGCGGAGAGACAAACAACTGAAGGCAGGGGTCGCTCTGACTGCAGCAACCCCACAATAAGGCGCGCCTCAAAGGGGTGGCAGCGGCGTGATTGTCTCTGAGGAGCAGGAGCTGAGCATACTCGGCAAAAGCAGATGCGACTCGCCTGGTGAAGGGCGCGGAGATCCCGTGGAGATGGGCTGGAAGCGTTGTAGAAACGGCATCTTCGCCAGATGCCGCCAATGTCGGTGTATTCAGAAAAGAGCAGGCGGCAGTGTTGAGGGGCTGCATACAAACTCGCATGCGTGGGGAGGCGTCAAGAAGGGCGGCGTAAGGCTCCGCGGCAAGAAGCGAAAGGCGAGTAAAAAAGCAAAGAAGTCGGGGAGAGAGAGCGAAGGAGAGAGAGAAAGACGGAGACAGAGAGGGAGAGACAGAGAGAGAGAGAGAGAGAGAGAGAGAGAGAGAGAGAGAGAGAGAGAGAGAGACAGACAGACAGACAGACAGACAGACAGACAGACAGACAGACAGACAGACAGACAGACAGACAGACAGACAGACAGACAGACAGACAGACAGACAGACAGACAGACA